>NC_057797.1:666967225-667251926 GCF_018294505.1 Triticum aestivum | reverse complement strand
GGGGTTCCGGTAACCCTCCGGCACTCCGGTTTTCTCCAAAATCACCCGGAACACTTCCGGTGTCCGAATATAGCCGTCCAATATATCAATCTTTATGTCTCGACCATTTCGAGACTCCTCGTCATGTCTGTGATCACATCCGGGACTTCGAACAAACTTCGGTACATCAAAATATATAAACTCATAATGAAACTGTCATCGTAACGTTAAGCGTGCGGACCCTACGGGTTCGAGAACAATGTAGACATGACCGAGACACGTCTCCGGTCAATAACCAATAGCGGAACCTAGATGCTCATATTGGGTCCTACATATTCTACGAAGATCTTTATCGGTCAGACCGCATAACAACATACGTTGTTCCCTTTGTCATCGGTATGTTACTTGCCGGAGATTCAATCGTCGATATCTCAATACCTAGTTCAATCTCGTTACCGGCAAGTCTCTTTACTCGTTTCTGTAATACATCATCTCACAACTAACTCATTAGTTGCAATGCTTGCAAGGCTTATGTGATGTGCATTACCGAGAGGGCCCAGAGATACCTCTCTGACAATCGGAGTGACAAATCCTAATCTCGAAATACGCCAACCCAACATGTACCTTTGGAGACACCTGTTGAGCTCCTTTATAATTACCCAGTTACGTTGTGACGTTTGGTAGCACACAAAGTGTTCCTCGGGAAAACGGGAGTTGCATAATCTCATAGTCATAGGAACATGTATAAGTCATGAAGAAAGCAATAGCAACATACTAAACGATCGGGTGCTAAGCTAATGGAATGGGTCATCTCAATCACATCATTCTCCTAATGATGTGATCCCGTTAATCAAATGACAACACATGTCTATGGTTAGGAAACATAACCATCTTCGATTAACGAGCTAGTCAAGTAGAGGCATACTAGTGACACTCTGTTTGCCTATGTATTCACACATGTATTATGTTTCCGGTTAATACAATTCTAGCATGAATAATAAACATTTATCATGAAATAAGGAAATAAATAATAACTTTATTATTGCCTCTAGGGCATATTTCCTTCAGTCTCCCACTTGCACTAGAGTCAATAATTTAGTTCACATTGCCATGTGATTTAACACCAATAGTTCACATCATCATGCGATTAACACCCACAGTTCACATCGTTATGTGACCAACACTCAAAGGGTTTACTAGAGTCAATAATCTAGTTCACATCGCTATGTGATTTAACACCCAAAGAATACTAAGGTGTGATCATGTTTTGCCTGTGAGAGAAGTTTAGTCAACGGGTCTACCATATTCAGATCCGTATGTATTTTGCAAATTTCTATGTCAACAATGCTCTGCACGGAGCTACTATAGCTAATTGCTCCCACTTTCAATATGTTTCCAGATTGAGACTTAGAGTCATCTAGATCAGTGTCAAAATTTGCATCGACGTAACCCTTTACGACGAACCTTTTTGTCATGTCCATAATCGAGAAACATATCCTTATTCCACTAAGGATAATTTTGACCGTTGTCCAGTGATCTACTCCTAGATCACTATTGTACTCCCTTGCCAAAAACAGTGTAAGGTATACAATAGATCTGGTACACAGCATGGCATATGAGGGAGTCCTGGATTAGGGGGTGTTCGGGTAGCCGGACTATACGTTCAGCCGGACTCCAGGACTATGAAGATACAAGATTGAAGACTTCGTCCCGTGTCCGGATGGGACTTTCCTTGGCGTGGAAGGCAAGCTTGGCGATGCGGATATTCAAGATCTCCTACCATTGTAACCGACTTTGTGTAACCCTAACCCTCTCCGGTGTCTATATAAACCGGGGGATTTTAGTCCGTAGGACAACTTCATCATACAACAATCATACCATAGGCTAGCTTCTAGGGATTAGCCTCCTTGATCTCGTGGTAGATCTACTCTTGTACTACCCATATCATCAATATTAATCGAGCAGGACGTAGGGTTTTACCTCCATCAAGAGGGCCCGAACCTGGGTAAAACATTGTGTCCCTTGTCTCATGTTACCATCCGCCTAGACGCACAGTTCGGGACCCCCTACCCGAGATCCGCCGGTTTTGACACTGACATTGGTGCTTTCATTCAGAGTTCCTCTGTGTCGTCGCTTTTAGGCCCGATGGCTCCTTCGATCATCAACAACGATGCAGTCCAGGGTGAGACTTTTCTCCCCGGGCAGATCTTCATCTTCGGCGGCTTCGCACTGCGGGCCAATTCGCTTGGCCACCTTGAGCAGATCGAAAGCTACGCCCCTGGCCATCAGGTCAGGTTTGGAAGCCTAAACTACATGGCTGACATCCGCGGGGACTTGATCTTCGACTGATTCGAGCCACAGCCAAGTGCGCCGCACTGTCTCGATGGGCATGATATAGCTCTGCCGCCGAACAGCGCCTTGGAGGCCGCACGTGCATCGGTTCCGACCATTGATTTGGAGCCTACTGCACCGATCGAGGATCAGCGGTTAGACGCTGCCTCAGGGGCTGCGATCTCAGAGGCGATCGAGCCGAACTCCAGCCCCGCACTCCGCATGGCCCGTGACTCCGAGGAGCCGGATTCCTCTCCGAACTCTGAGCCCCCCGCACCCCCACCGATCGAATCCGATTGGGCGCCGATAATGGAGTTCACCGCCGTAGACATCTTTCAGCACTCGCCCTTCGGTGACATCCTGAATTCCCTAAAGTCTCTCTCTTTATCAGGAGAGCCCTGGCCGAACTACGGTCAGCAAGGTTGGGATGCGGACGATGAAGAAATTCAAAACCCACCCGCCACCCACTTTGTAGCCACTGTCGACGACTTAACCGACATGCTTGACTTCGACTTCGAAGACATCGACGACATGGACGACGATGCAGCAGACGAACAAGAACCAGCACCTGTAGGGCGCTGGAAGGCCACCTCATCATATGACATATATATGGTGGACACTCCAAAGGATGGAGATGGCGATGAAACAACGGGAGACGATACCTCTAGGAAACAGCCCAAGCGCCGGCGTCAGCGGCGCTGCTCTAAATCCCGCCAAAGCAAAAACGGTGATTCCGGCACAGGAGATAATGCTACTCCGGATAACGCCGAAGGACACCCCCTCCAGCAAGATTCAGCACAGGAGGACAGAGAAGCCAGCCCTCACGAGAGGGCGGCGGACCAAGAGGTTGAGGACAATAATTATACGCCTCCCTCTGAAGACGATGCAAGCCTCGACGACGACGAGTTCGTTGTTCCAGAGGACCTCGCCGAACAAGAGCGTTTTAAACGTAGGCTTATGGCCATGGCAAGCAGCCTCAAGAAAAAGCAGCAACAGCTTAGAGCTGATCAAGATTTGCTAGCTGACAGATGGACTGAAGTCCTTGCGGCCAAAGAGTATGAACTCGAACGCCCCTCCAAGAGTTACCCAAAGTGCGGGCTGCTACCCCCACTAGGGGAGGAAGCACCTACATCACCAGCGCATGACATGGCCGACCGGCCACCTCGTGGCCGCGACAGAGAGGCCTCTCAGCCCTCCACTCAAGCCATGCCCCGGTGCCGCGTCAAGCATACTAAGGCACAGAAAATGCACCTGACCTGCGCGACATACTGGAGGACAAGGCAAGGCAAACAAGATTGATCTACGGATCGCGCAGGCGCCCCACGACACGTGACGGTGACCGTCGCTCCGGATGCAATGAATCCGGCCAGGCCAAACTCAACAGACAAAGCTCCTTCGAGCTGCATCGTGATATAGCCCAATACAGAGGCGCCGCACACCCACTATGCTTCACAGACAAGGTAATGGATCATAAAATCCCTGAGGGCTTCAAACCCGTAAACATCGAATCGTACGATGGCACAACAGATCCTGCGGTATGGATCGAGGACTATCTCCTTCATATCCACATGGCCCGCGGTGATGATCTACACGCCATCAAATACCTCCCACTCAAACTTAAGGGACCGGCCCGGCATTGGCTTAATAGCTTGCCAGCAGACTCAATCGGTTCTTGGGAGGACCTGGAAGCCGCATTCCTTGACAACTTCCAGGGCACTTATGTGCAACCACCGGACGCCGATGACCTAAGCCACATAACTCAGCAGCCAGAGGAATCGGCCAGACAATTCTGGACACGGTTCCTAACAAAGAAAAACCAGATAGTCGACTATCCGAACGCAGAGGCCTTAGCGGCCTTCAAGCATAACATCCGTGACGAGTGGCTGGCCCGGCACCTGGGACAGGAAAAGCCGAAATCTATGGCAGCCCTCACGACACTCATGACCCGCTTTTGCACGGGAGAAGACAGCTGGCTAGCTCGCAGCAACAACTTAAACAAGAACCCTGGTAATTCGAATACCAAGGACAAAAGTGACAGGTCGCATCGGAACAAACAAAAGCGCCGCGTTAACAGCGACAGCAATGAGGATACGGGAGTTAATGCCAGATTCCGAGGCTACAAATCCGATCAACGGAAAAAGCCATTCAAAAGAAATACTCAGGGCCCGTCTAGTTTGGACCGAATACTCGACCGCTTGTGCCAGATACATGGCACCCCCGAAAAGCCAACCAATCACACCAACAGGGATTGTTGGGTGTTCAAGCAGGCAGGCAAGTTAAGAGACGAAAACAAAGACAAGGGGCTATATAGCGACAACGAGGAGGAGCCCAGGCCGCCGAACAACAGTGACAGAAGGGATTTCCCCCGCAAGTGCGGACGGTTAACATGATATATGCAACCCACATCCCCAAGAGGAAGCGAAAGCGTGCGTTATGGGACGTATATGCGATAGAGCCAGTCGCCCCAAAGTTCAACCCATGGTCCTCCTGCCCGATCACCTTTGATTGAAGGGAGCACCCCACTAGCATCCATCACGGCGGCTTTGCCGCATTGGTTCTAGACCCAATCGTTGATGGATTTCATCTCACAATAGTCCTCATGGACTGCGGCAGCAGCCTGAACCTGCTTTACCAAGATACAGTGCGAAAAATGGGCATAGATCCCTCGAGGATCAAGCCCACCAAAACGACCTTTAAAGGCGTCATACCAGGTGTAGAGGCCAACTGTACAGGCTCAGTCACATTGGAAGTGGTCTTCGGATCTCCGGATAACTTCCGAAGCGAGGAGTTAATCTTCAACATTGTCCCGTTCCGCAGTGGCTATCACACAATGCTCGGGCGAACCGCATTTGCAAAATTCAACACGGTACTGCACTATGCATACCTCAAGCTCAAGATGCCAGGCCCTAGAGGAGTAATCATGGTCAATGGGAACACTAAACGCTCCCTCTGAACGGAGGAGCACACGGCAGCGCTCGCAGCAGAAGTACAAAGCAGCATCTCTAGGCAGTTCTCCAGTTCGGCCTTCAAAAAGCCGAACACGGTCAAGCGCGCCCGGAGTACCCTACAACAAGACCGCCTGGCACATTCCAAGCTAGCGTAGTAATACGGCCCCAACCCCAGCCCTCGCGATATAGCAAAACCAGTGCTTCGCGTACATAACTACGCTCTTGAAATACCATGGGCACAGGGGAAGGGGAACTATCACGGCACGCCCGAAAAATGGCCTGAACCGCACCAGGGGCTGCCGGGTTCCTTTTTTCTTTCTTCCTTACTCTCAGGACTCCATACTTCGGACGACCCGTTCGGCAATTCAACTGCCGCACAAACGATGCAAGATCCAGGAAAGCAGACAAGCCACGCCGCATTATGGAACTCCCAGGTGGTCTCTATTACGAGCAGTATACCTGTTTTTAGTACAATTCCGCGGCCTGCCCCTGGCCAGGACAGGTTAAATAGTCCAATTTCTTTTGCGTATCGCACTATTTGTATCGTTCCGCTTTCATAGCAGCCTTTCTATAAACAATGCATAGCTTTTTGTCTATTTTTTACATTATCCTCTTTATATATATATGTTTATTAATAACATGTTGCATCCGTACACCGCGGTACGGCAAAAATACGCCAGGGGCTTCAGTACCCATCAATACGGCGTGAGAAGTCCGTACACTTCCACAAGTGCGGCACCCCGAACTTATAGCACTATATGCATCGGCTCCGAATCATGATTTGGGTCAATAGTTGGGTTTGCCCGGCTCCTATGTTTTGGTGCCTTACGTTCCGCTATATCGGCTAAGGTAGCACTAGGAGAACTACTGCGATTGTGCCCCAGTTGAGCTGGGCTGAGCACCTCAGTAGAGAAAGCTAAAACGGACTGTCATGATGAGGCGAGAGACCGGTCGCTATTCGAGAGGTCTTTTGAGTCCTTAAAGACTTATGCCACTTCGAGCAAGGAACCGGCTATGTCCGGCCAAGGCGTGGATAGCGCCCCGAACTCGGTCTTTCGAATACTAGGGGCTTCGCCAAAATTTAAAATTATAGAGTTCTATGGCTAAGTGAGAGTGTTCAAGCATTATAGTCCGATTGCCTTGTTCGTTGTGCTGAGCGCCTCCCTTGACGGACCCAATCATGGGATAAAGAGGGCTCAGGTTTATCCCGAACACCCCAGCACTAGTGGCATGGGGGTAGAAGCCGACGACTGGCCATCTCTCAATTTTTATTGATAAACGGCCGCACAAAAAGTAATATTTTAAATTCAACAAGCATTGCTTAGCGCATATGAACAAGTTTTCAGCGCACAGGACAACACGAGCGAGTTCATTCAAAAATTACATCCCTGGTGCATTCATCCGCCATAAGGTGGGTACCAGCCAGAACATCCTTGTAATAGTTATCGGGCTTGCGATGCTCCTTCCCCGGCGGCGACCCGTCCCTCACAAGCTTCTCACCGTCCAGCTTACCACAGTGCACCTTTGCACGGGCAAGGGCCCTACGGGTACCTTCGATGTAGACGGAGCGCTTGATGACCTCGAGCCTTGGACAAGCCTCCACCAGCCGCCGCACCAGTCCGAAGTAGCTCCCAGGCAGGGCCTCTCCAGGCCACAGCCGAACTATGAAGCCCTTCAGGGCCTGTTCGGCCGCCTTGTGGAGCTCGACCAGCTGCTTCAGCTGATCGCTCAAGGGCACAGGGTGTCCGGCCTCAGCGTACTGAGACCAGAACCCTTCTCCGCCGAGCTGACTTCCTCGGCTTGGTAGAATGCGGCGGCATCAGATACGCTGCGGGGAAGATCTACGAATGCCCCTGGAGAGCTCCGGATCCGGGTAAGTAACAAGTAGTTTACTTTTACATGTCTGCTTTGCATAGAGAATGCCTTACCCGCCGCTATCTTCTTCACCCCATCCAATTCCTGGAGGGCCTTCTGAGCTTCGGCCTTGGCAGATTCGGCAGTCTTAAGGGCCGCAGCAAGCTCGGATGCTCGCGTCTTCGAGTCGAGCTCCAAACTCTCATGTTTTTTCATGAGAGCCTGAAGCTCTTGCTGCACCTCGCCGACCTGCGCCTCAAACTTCCCCCGCTTGGTGCGCTCCGTGGCCGCTTTCTTTTCGGCCTCGGACAGCACCTGCTTAAGGGTCGCCACCTCAGTTGTGGCCCCTACAAATAAGCAGTATACTCCTATCATTTTTTGCAATTGCACCTTCTTATAGGCATTTTTTCTATAAGGTATCTCTTACCTTCTTTCTCCTCGAGCTGCCATTTGGCAAGGCCGAGCTCTTGCTCAGTCCGCTCAAGGCCCTACTTCAGGGCACCCACCTCCGCAGTCAGTGCGGCGGTGGCCAGCAGCGAAGCCTGCATACGTATATTGACTCCTTTTTAGTTAGACTCCTGCGATATTTAATAGATCCTCTATTCGGCTTTTCTTCCCGAACGCCAAACAGAGCATCAGGGGCTACTGTCTATGCGGTAATATTTTTACATATTTTTTACTTACCTTGAAGCTTGTTAGAAGGCTAGCACAAGCTTCAGTCAGTCCGCTTTTGGCGGACTGAACCTTCTGGACCACCGTACTCATGATGGTACAGTGCTCCTCGTTGATGGAGGCGCCCTCAAGCACCTCCAGCAGATTGTCCGGCGCCTCCGGCTGGATGGAGGACGCCGGCTCAATAGGCTTGCTCCTCTTGGCAGGAGTTCGCCTGCCACGTTCCGGAACCGTTGACGATTCCGGCGTGGTGTCTGGCTTAAAGCCGGACTTGGAGCCCTGGGGGGTCTTGTCGCCTTTACTCCTGGAGTTCGGGAGGTCGCCTCGCGCTTCCTCCTGGACCACCTCCTCTTGCCCCGGAGCTTGTCACGACGCCACTTTGGCGTCATCTGCGGCACAGGGGGAGGCAGCGGGCGGAACCGAATTCACGTCCGATGAATCCAGGGAGCCGCTCGACGACTCGTCGAGCCCGTCCTTGGGCAGGCTGCATGATTATATTCGACATTAGGGAAAGCTGTGCAACAAAAGGAATATCATGAGTTACTCTGGTATCCGAACACTTACGATTTCGCCGGACGCTTGGCCCTGTCCGACCACCCCTCTTTGTCCTTGTCGGCGTCGGGGGCATAGTCCAGCGGAGGGGTTTTCCTCTTCTTGGACCCTTCGGCCTCCCCCACTGGGCGGCCTTCCTCTTCTTTCCTCCCCTCGCTGGAGGGGGAGAGGTTTCTTCTTCTTCCTCCTCATCTTCCGGGAACTCTTTCGAGTCCCCGTGGCCTTTTTCTTCTTGGCCTTCTTCTCCGGCACCACATAAGGTGCCGGAACCAGCAGCTTCACTAGGAGAGCAAGGGCTGGGTCTTCGGGCAAGGGAGCCGGACAGTTAATCAGTCCGGACTGCGCCTGCCAATCCTGTCAAAGGTAAGGGAGTTTAGATCCCGCATAGAGTCAAACTATGAAAAAAAAACTTAACATCCTGTAAAAGATGGAAATATCTCACCTCGCCAGCAGGACCCTGCGAGCTGAATCCGCGGTCTTCGAAGGCGGATGTGGGAGCCTCGGCGCCTTTGGTTAGCCCCTTCCAGACATCTTCGTACATCGTGTCGAAGAGCCTGCTCAGAGTTCGGTGCTGCGCCGGGTTGAACTCCCACAAATTGAAGTCCTGTTCTTGACACGGAAGGATCCGGCGGACGAGCATGACCTGGACTACATTGACAAGCTTGAGCCGCTTGTTCACCAGGGACTGGATGCATTTTTGCAGTCCGGTCACTTCTTCTTCGTCGCCCCACGACAAGCCCGTCTCCTTCCACGATGTGAGCCGCGTAGGGCGTCCAGATCAAAATTCAGGGGTTGCGATCCACTTCGGATCGCGTGGCTCGGTGATGTAGAACCACCCTGACTGCCACCCCTTCAAGGTCTCCACAAAGGAGCCCTCGAGCCATAGGACGTTGGCTATTTTGCCCGCCATGGCACCTCCGCACTCCGCCTGGTTGCCGCGCACCACCTTTGGCTTGACGTTGAAGGTCTTGAGCCAGAGGCCAAAATGGGGGCGGATGCAGAGGAAGGCCTCGCACACGACGATAAACGCCGACATATTGAGGACGAAGTTCGGGGCCAGATCGTGGAAATCTAGGCCATAGTAGAACATGAGTCCGCGGACAAATGGGTGGAGAGGAAAACCCAGTCCGCGGAGGAAGTGGGGAAGAAATACTACCCTCTCATGGGGCCTTGGGGTGGGGAGAAGCTGCCCCTCCTCAGGAAGCCGGTGCACGATGTCCTTGGACAAGTATCCGGCCTTCCTTAGCTTTTTGACATGGCCCTCCGTGACGGAGGAGACCATCCACTTGCCTCCCGCTCCGGACATTGTTGGAGAAGGTTGAGGTAGGAAGTGCGGGCTTGGGCGCTGGAGCTCGGGTGCGCAGAAGATGGATAGGCAAAGGAGGAAGAAGGCGTGGGTAAAAAGGTGGATCCTTATCCCCTTATATGGGCGGACGCGACTATGCGTCCCCACCAGCCTAGTAAAACTCGCTTGCCTCCCAAGCGCCGTGATAAGTGGCGCGGTTGGGTTACCCACGTCCGTATTGATGAGAATCCCATAAATAAAGGGGACACGATCTCTGCTTTGACAAGACGTGCCAAGGAAACCGCCTCTCAAAACACGCTGAGGTGGAAAAGTGAAAACGATTCGAATAAAGGCTTGGCCGTAGTGTGATGTCACGCTGCGGAGTACGTCAGCGGATTAAGATTTGTGTTAATATTATTCTCTCTATGGCAATACGTGGAAACTTATTTTGCAGAGCCGGACACTACTCTTGGTGTTTACAAACTTTTATGAAGAATTTGGAGGAGGAACCCGCCTTGCAATGCCGAAGACAATCTGCGCGCCGGACTCGTCGTCATTGAAGCCTGGTTCAGGGGCTACTGAGGGAGTCCTGGATTAGGGGGTGTTCGGGTAGCCGGACTATACCTTCAGCCGGACTCCATGACTATGAAGATACAAGATTGAAGACTTCGTCCCGTGTCCGGATGGGACTTTCCTTGGCGTGGAAGGCAAGCTTGGCGATGCGGATATTCAAGATCTCCTACCGTTGTAACCGACTTTTTGTAACCCTAACCCTCTCCGGTGTCTATATAAACCGGGGGATTTTAGTCCGTAGGACAACTACATCACACAACAATCATACCATAGGCTAGCTTCTAGGGTTTAGCCTCCTTGATCTCGTGGTAGATCTACTCTTGTACTACCCATATCATCAATATTAATCGAGCAGGACGTAGGGTTTTACCTCCATCAAGAGGGCCCGAACCTGGGTAAAACATTGTGTCCCTTGTCTCCTGTTACCATCCGCCTAGACGCACAGTTTGGGACCCCCTACCCGAGATCCGCCGGTTTTGACACCGACATCATACTTTATAGAACCTATGGCTGAGGCATAGGGAATGACTTTCATTCTCTTTCTATCTTTTGCTGTGGTCGAGTTTTGAGTCTTGCTCAACTTCACACCTTGTAACATAGGCAAGAATCCTTTCTTTGCTTGATCCATTTTGAACTTCTTCAAAAACTTTGTCAAGGTATGTGCTTTGTGAAAGTCCAATTAAGCGTCTTGATCTATCTCTATAGATCTTAATGCCCAATATGTAAGCAGCTTCACCGAGGTCTTTCATTGAAAAACTCTTATTCAAGTATCCTTTTATGCTATCCAGAAATTCTATATCATTTCCGATTAGCAATATGTCATCCACATATAATATCAGAAATGCTACAGAGCTCCCACTCACTTTCTTGTAAATACTGGCTTCTCCAAAAGTCTGTACAAAACCAAATGCTTTGATCACACTTATCAAAGCGTTTATTCCAACTCCGAGAGGCTTGCACCAGTCTGTAAATGGATCGCTGGAGCTTGCACACTTTGTTAGCTCCCTTTGGATCGACAAAACCTTCCGGCTGCATCATATACAACTCTTCTTCCAGAAATCCATTCAGGAATACAGTTTTGACATCCATCTGCCAAATTTCATAATCATAAAATGTGGCAATTGCTAACATGATTCGGTCAGACTTAAGCATCGCTACGGGTGATAAGGTCTCATCGTAGTCAATCCCTTGAACTTGTCGAAAACCTTTTGCGACAAGTCGAGCTTTGTAGATAGTAACACTACTATCAACGTCTGTCTTCCTCTTGAAGATCCATTTACTTGTCGATCATCGGGCAAGTCAATCAAAGTCCATACTTTGTTCTCATACATGGATCCCATCTCAGATTTTATGGCCTCAAGCCATTTCGCGGAATCTGGGCTCATCATCGCTTCCTCATAGTTCGCAAGTTCGTCATGGTCTAGTAACACGACTTCCAGAACAGGATTACCGTACCACTCTGGTGCGGATCTCACTCTGGTTTACCTACGAGATTCGGTAGTAACTTGATCTGAAGTTACATGATCATCATCATTAGCTTCCTCACTAATTGGTGTAGTAGTCACAGGAACAGATTTCTGTGATGAACTACTTTTCGATAAGGGAGAAGGTACAATTACCTTATCAAGTTCTACTTTCCTCCCACTCACTTCTTTCGAGAGAAACTTCTTCTCTAGAAAGGATCCATTCTCAGCAACGAATATCTTGCCTTCGGATCTGTGATAGAAGGTGTACCCAACATTTTCTTTTGGGTATCCTATGAAGACGCATTTCTCTGATTTGGGTTTGAGCTTATTAGGATGAAACTTTTTCATATAAGCATCGCAACCCCAAACTTTAAGAAATGACAACTTTGGTTTCTTGCCAAACCACAGTTCATACGGTGTCGTCTCAATGGATTTAGATGGTTCCCTTTTTAACGTGAATGCAGCCGTCTCTAATGCATAACCCCAAAACTATAGTGGTAAATCGGTAAGAAACATCATAGATTGCACTATATCCAATAAAGTATGGTTACGACGTTCGTACACACCATTACACTGTGGTGTTCCAGGTGGCGTGAGTAGTGAAACTATTTCACATTGTTTTAACTGAAGGCCAAACTCGTAACTCAAATATTTACCTCTGCGATCATATCGTAGAAACTTTTATTTTCTTGTTACGATGATTCTCCACTTCACTCTGAAATTCTTTGAACTTTTCAAATGTTTCAGACTTGTGTTTCATTAAGTAGATATACCCATATCTGCTCAAATCATGTGTGAAGGTCAGAAAATAACGATACCCGCCGCGAGCCCAACACTCATCGGATCACATACATCAGTATGTATTATTTCCAATAAGTCAGTTGCTCGCTCCATTGTTCTGAAGAATGGAGTCTTAGTCATCTTGCCCATAAGGCATGGTTCGCAAGCATCAAGTGATTCATAATCAAGTGATTCCAAAATCCCATCAGCATGGAGTTTCTTCATGCGCTTTACACCAATATGACGTAAACGGCAGTGCCACAAATAAGTTGCACTATCATTATTAACTTTGCATATTTTAGCTTCAATATTATGAATATGTGTATCACTACGATCGAGATCCAACAAACCATTTTCGTTGGTGTGTATGACCATAGAAGGTTTTATTCCTGTAAACAGAACAACAATTGTTCTCTAACTTAAATGAATAACCGTATTGCAATAAACATGATCAAATCATATTCATGCTCAACGCAAACACCAAATAACACTTATTTAGGTTCAACACTAATCTCGAAAGTATAGGGAGTCTGTGATGATGATCATATCAATCTTGGAACCACTTCCAACACACATCGTCACTTCACCCTTAACTAGTCCCTTTTTATTCTGCAACTCCCATTTCGAGTTACTAATCTTAGCAACTGAACTAGTATCAAATACTGAGGGGTTGCTATAAACACTAGTAAAGTACACATCAATAACATGTATATCAAATATACTTATGTTCACTTTGCCATCCTTCTTATCCACCAATCACTTGGGGTAGTTCCGCTTCCAATGACCAGTCCCTTTGCAGTAGAAGCACTTAGTCTCAGGCTTAAGACCAGACTTGGGCTTCTTCACTTGAGCAGCAACTTGCTTGCTATTTTTCTTGAAGTTCCCCTTTTTCCCTTTGCCCTTTTCTTGAAACTAGTGGTCTTGTCCACCATCAACACTTGATGTTTTTCTCGATTTCTACCTTCGTCAATTTTAGCATTACGAAGAGCTTGGGAATCGTTTCCGTTATCCCTTGCATATCATAGTTCATCACAAAGTTCTACTAACTTGGTGATGGTGACTAGAGAATTCTGTCAATCACTATTTTATCTGGAAGATTAACTCCCACTTGATTCAAGCGATTGTAGTACCCAGACAATCTGAGCACATGCTCACTAGTTGAGCGATTCTCCTCCATCTTTTAGCTATAGAACTTGTTGGAGACTTCATATCTCTCAACTCGGGTATTTGCTTGAAATATTAACTTCAACTCCTGGAACATCTCATATGGTCCATGATGTTCAAAACGTCTTTGAAGTCCCGATTCTAAGCCGTTAAGCATGGTGCACTAAACTATCAAGTAGTCATCATATTGAGCTAGCCAAACGTTCATAACGTCTGCATCTGCTCCTGCAATAGGTCTGTCACCTAGCGGTGCATCAAGGACATAATTCTTCTGTGCAGCAATGAGGATAAACCTCAGATCACGGATCCAATCCGCATCATTGCTGCTAACATCTTTCAACACAATTTTCTCTAGTAACATATCAAAATAAACATATGAAAGCAATAACGTGAGCTATTGATCTACAACATAATTTGCAAAATACTACCAGGACTAAGTTCATAATAAATTTAAGTTCAATTAATCATATTACTTAAGAACTCCCACTTAGATAGACATCTCTCTAGTCATCTAAGTGATCACGTGATCCAAATCAACTAAACCATGTCCGATCATCACGTGAGATGGAGTAGTTTCAATGGTGAACATCACTATGTTGATCATATTTACTATATGATTCACGCTCGACCTTTCGGTCTCCGTGTTCCGAGGCCATATCTGTATATGCTAGGCTCGTCAAGTTTAACCTGAGTATTCCGCGTGTGCAACTGTTTTGCACCCGTTGTATTTGAACGTAGAGCCTATCATACCCGATCATCACGTGGTGTCTCAGCACGAAGAACTTTCGCAACGGTGCATACTCAGGGAGAACACTTCTTGATAATTAGTGAGAGATCATCTTAAAATGCTACCGTCAAACTAAGCAAAATAAGATGCATAAAAGATAAACATCACATGCAATCAATATAAGTGATATGATATGGCCATCATCATCTTGTGCTTGTGATCTCCATCTTTGAAGCACCGTCATGATCACCATCGTCACCGGCGCGACACCTTGATCTCCATCGTAGCATCATTGTCGTCTCGCCAATCTTATGCTTCTACGACTATCGCTACCGTTTAGTGATAAAGTAAAGCATTACAGGGCGATTGCATTGCATACAATAAAGTGACAACCATATGGCTCCTGCCAGTTGCCGATAACTCGGTTGCAAAACATGATCATCTCATACAATAAAATTTAGCATCATGTCTTGACCATATCACATCACAACATACCCTGCAAAAACAAGTTAGACATTCTCTACATTGTTTGTTGCAAGTTTTACGTGGCTGCTACGGGCTTAAGCAAGAACCAATCTTACCTACGCATCAAAACCACAACGATAGTTTGTCAAGTTGGTGCTGTTTTAACCTTCGCAAGGACCGGGCGTAGCCACACTCGGTTCAACTAAAGTTGGATAAACTTACACCCGCCAGCCACCTGTGTGCAAAGCACGTCGATAGAACCAGTCTCGCGTAAGCGTACGTGTAATGTCGGTCCGGGCCGCTTCATCCAACAATACCGCCGAACCAAAGTATGACATGCTGGTAAGCAGTATGACTTATATCTCCCACAACTCACTTGTGTCCTACTCGTGCAAATAACATCAACACATAAAACCTGGGCTCTGATACCACTGTTGGGGAACGTAGTAATTTCCAAAAAAATCCTACGCACATGCAAGATCATGGTGATGCATAGCAACGAGAGGGGAGAGTGTTGTCTATGTACCCTCGTAGATAGACAGCGGAAGCGTTATGACAACGCGGTTGATGTAGTCGTACGTCTTCACGGCCCAACCGATCAAGCACCAAAACTACGACACCTCCGAGTTCTAGCACACGTTCAACTCGATGACGATCCCCGGACTCCGATCCAGCAAAGTGTTGGGGAAGAGTTCCGTCAGCACGAAGGCGTGGTGACGATCTTGATGTTCTACCGTCACAGGGCTTCGCCTAAGCACCGCTACAATATTATCGAGGATTATGGTGGAGGGGGGCTGATGAAGACATGTACCTAGGGTAGGGACATCGACCTGACCAAAGAGTCTTACCCTAGGACACCCCTAGGAGAAGCCACCTTATCCTCTACTCGAAGGTATCCCACTCGACGAGTTCAAGAGACTCGGCCAAGAAGCTATCACTCGACCGAAGTCACTCCGCAGGCAAACGGTTGGGTATTAAGTAGTCTTTATGGTCATTATAGCACTTTACTAGGGGCGTTACCAGTAACACCCCACCTTAAATGTGTTGGGTAACGTAGCATAAATTCAAAATTTTCCTACGTGTCACCAAGATCTATCTATGGAGTCATCTAGCAATGAGGGAGGAGTGGATCTACATACCCTTGTAGATCGCGCGCGGAAGTGTTCAAGAGAACGGGGTTGATTGAGTCGTACTCGTCGTGATCCAGATCACCGATGATCCTAGCGCCGAACGGACGGCACCTCCGCGTTCAACACACGTACGGAGCAGCAACGTCTCCTCCTTCTTGATCCAGCAAGGGGGAGGAGAGGTTGATGGAGATCTAGCAGCACGACGGCGTGGTGGTGGAAGTAGCGGGATTCCAACAGGGCTTCGCCAAGCGCTGCGGGAGGAGGGAGATGTGTCATGGGAGGGAGAGGGAGGCGCCAGGGCTTAGGTGTTGCTGCCCTCCCTTCCCCCCACTATATATAGGGCCAAGGGAGAGGGGGGGGCACAGCCTTGGCCCTTCCTCCAAGGAAGGGTGCGGCCAGGGAGGAGTCCATCCTCCCCAAGCCACCTCGGAGGTGCCTTCCCCTTTTAGGACTCTTCCTTTTCCTTATCTCTTGGCGCATGGGCCTCTTGGGGCTGGTGCCCTTGGCCCATATAGGCCAAGGCGCAACCCCTAGAGCCCATGTGGCCCCCCGGGGCAGGTAGCCCCACCCGGTGGACCCCCGGGACCCTTCCGGTGGTCCCGGTACAATACCGGTGACCCCGAAACTTGTCCCGATGGCAGAAATAGCACTTCCTATATATAATTCTTTACCTACGGACCATTCCGGAACTCCTCGTGACGTCCGGGATCTCATCGGGACTCCGAACAACATTCGGATTACCGCATACTAATATCTCTATAACCCTAGCGTCACCGAACCTTAAGTGTGTAGACCCTACGGGTTCGGGAGACATGCAGACATGACCGAGATGACTCTCCGGTCAATAACTAACAGTGGGATCTGGATACCCATGTTGGCTCCCACATGTTCCACGATGATCTCATCGAATAAACCACGATGTCAAGGACTTAATTAATCCAGTATACAATTCCCTTTGTCTATCGGTACGATACTTGCCCGAGATTCGATCGTCGGTATCCCGATACCTTGTTCAATCTCGTTACTGGCAAGTCTCTTTACTTGTTCCGTAACACATCATCCCGTGATCAACTCCTTGATCACATTGTGCACATTATGATGATGTCCTACCGAGTGGGCCCAGAGATACCTCTCCATTTACACGGAGTGACAAATCCCAGTCTCGATTCGTGCCAACCCAACAGACACTTTCGGAGATACCTGTAGTGTACCTTTATAGCCACCCAGTTACGTTGTGACGTTTGGCACACCCAAAGTATTCCTACGGTATCCGGGAGTTGCACAATCTCATGGTCTAAGGAAATGATACTTGACATTAGAAAAGCTTTAGCATACGAACTACACGATCTTTGTGCTAGGCTTATGATTGGGTCTTGTCCATCACATCATTCTCCTAATGATGTGATCCCGTTATCAATGACATCCAATGTCCATGGTCAGGAAACCGTAACCATCTATTGATCAACGAGCTAGTCAACTAGAGGCTTACTAGGGACATGGTGTTGTCTATGTATCCACACATGTATCTGAGTTTCCTATCAATACAATTCTAGCATGGATAATAAACGATTATCATGAACAAGGAAATATAATAATAATCAATTTATTATTGCCTCTAGGGCATATTTCCAACAGTCTCCCACTTGCACTAGAGTCAATAATCTAGTTCACATCGCCATGTGATTAACACTCACAGGTCACATTGCCATGTGACTAACATCCAAAGAGTTTACTAGAGTCAATAATCTAGTTCACATCACTATGTGATTAACACTCAATGAGTTCTGGGTTTGATCATGTTGCTTGTGAGAGAGGTTTTAGTCAACGGGTCTGAACCTTTCAGATCCGTGTGTGCTTTACAAATCTTTATGTCATCTCCTAGATGCAGCTACCACGCTCTATTTGGAGCCATTTCAAATAACTGTTCTACTTGGAGCTATTCTAAATTGTTGCTCCATTATACGTATCCGGTATCTCTACTCAGAGCTATCCGGATAGGTGTTAAGCTTGCATCGACGTAACTCTTTACGTCGAACTCTTTTACCACCTCCATAATCGAGAAAATTCCTTAGTCCACTAGTTACTAAGGATAACTTTGACCGCTGTCTTGTGATCCATTCTTGGATCACTCTTGTACCCCTTGACTAACTTATGGCAAGGCACACTTCATGTGCGGTACACAGCATAGCATGTAGAGAGCCTATGATAAAAGCATAGGGGACGACCTTCGTCCTTCCTCTTTCTTCTGCCGTGGTCAAGCTTTAAGTCTTAACTTCATACCTTACAACTCAGGCAAGAACTCCTTCTTTGACTGATCCATCTTGAACACCTTCAAGATCATGTCAAGGTATGTGCTCATTTGAAAGTACTATTAAGCGTTTTGATCTATCCTTATAGATCTTGATGCTCAATGTTCAAGTAGCTTAATCCAGGCTTTCCATTGAAAAACACTTTCCAAATAATCCTATATGCTTTCCAGAAATTCTACATCATTTCTGATCCATAACATATACTCATCAGAAATTCTATAGTGCTCCCACTCACTTCTTTGGAAATACAAGTTTCTCATAAACTTTTGTATAAACCCAAAATCTTTGATCATCATCAAAGCGTACATTCCAACTCCGAGATGCTTACTCCAGACCTTAGAAGGATTGCTGGAGCTTTGCATACTTATTAGCATCTTTCAGGATTAACAAAACCTTCCGGTTGTATCACATACAACCTTTCCTCAAGAAAATCGTCGAGGAAACAATGTTTGACATCCTATCTGCAAGATTTCATAAATAATGCAGTAATCGCTAATATAATTCCAACAGACTCTTAGCATCACTACGAGTGAGAAAGTCTCATCGTAGTCAACTCCTTGAACTTGTCGGAAAACATCTTAACGACAAGTCGAGCTTTCTTAATGGTGACATTTACCATCATTGTCTGTCTTCCTTTTAAAATCCATATGTACCTAATAGCCTTACGACCATCAAGTAGTTCTTCCAAAGTCTACACTTTGTTTTCATATATGGATCCTCTCTCGGATTATATGGCCTCGAGCCATTTATCGGAATCCAGGCCCACCACCGCTTCTCCATAGCTCGTAGGTTCATTGTTGTCTAGCAACATGACTTCCAAGACAGGATTATGTACCACTCTGAAGTAGTACGCATCCTTGTCATCCCACGAGGTTTGGTAGTGACTTGATCCGAAGTTTCATGATCACTATCATAAGCTTCCACTTCAATTGGTGTAGGTGCCACAGGAACAACTTCCTATACCCTGCCACACACTAGTTGAAGAGACAGTTTAATAACCTCATCAAGTCTCCACCATCCTCCCACTCAATTCTTTCGAGAGAAACTTTTCCTCGTGAAAGGACCCGATTCTAGAAACAATCCCTTATTGCTTTCGGATCTGAGACAGGAGGTATACCCAACTGTTTTGGGTGTCCTATGAAGATGCATTTATCCGCTTTGGGTTCGAGCTTATCAGCCTGAAACTTTTTCACATAAGCGTCGCAGCCCCAAACTTTTAAGAAATGACAGCTTAGGTTTCTCTAAACCATAGTTCATATGGTGTCATCTCATCGGAATTACATGGTGCCCTATTTAAAGTGAATGTGGTTGTCTCTAATGCCTAACCCATAAACTATCATGGTAATTCGATAAGAGACATCATGGTATGCATCATATCCAATAGGGTGCAGTTATGATGTTCGGACACACCATCACACTATGGTGTTCCAGGCTGTATTAGCTGTGAAACAATTTCCACAATGTCTTAATTCTGTGCCAAACTTGTAATTCAGATATTCATCTCTATGATCATGTCATAGATCTTTTATCCTCTTGTCACGACGATCTTTCAACTTCACCCTGAAATTACTTGAACCTTTCAGTAATTCAGACTCGTGATTCATCAAGTAAATATACTCAACATCTACTCAAATCATCTGTGAAGTAAGAACATAACGATATCCACTACATGCCTCAGGACTCATTGGACTGCACATATCAAAATGTATTACTTCCAACAAGTTGCTTTCTAGTTCCATTTTACTGAAAACGAGGCTTTCAGTCATCTTGCCCATGTGGTATGATTTGCATGTCTCAAGTGATTAAAAATCAAGTGAGTCAAAACGGTCCATTTGCATGGAGTTTCTTCATGCATATACACCAATAGACATGGTTCGCATGTCTCAAACTTTTCAAAAACGAGTGAGCCCAAAGATCCATCAACATGGAGCTTCTTCATGCGTTTTATACCGAAATGACTTACGTGGTAGTGCCACAAGTAGGTGGTACTATCATTACTCTCTTTTGGCATGAACATGTGTATCACTACGATCGAGATTCAATAAAATATTCATTTTAGGTGTAAGACCATTGAAGGTATTATTCAAATAAACAGAGTAACCATTATTCTCCTTAAATGAATAACCGTATTGCGATAGACATAATCCAATCATGTCTATGCTCAACGCAAACACCAATCTCGATGGTAGAGGGAGCGTGCGATGCTTGATCATATCAACATTGGAAACACTTCCAACACATATCGTCAGCTCACCTTTAGCTAGTCTCCGTTTATTCCGTAGCTATTATTTCGAGTTACTAACACTTAGCAACTGAACCGGTATCTAATACCCTGGTGCTACTAGGAGTACTAGTAAAGTACACATCAACACAATGTATATCCAATATAATTCTATCGACCTTGCCAGCCTTCTCATCTACCAAGTATCTAGGGTAATTCTGCTCCAGTGGCTGTTCCCCTTATTACAGAAGCACTTAGTCTCGGGTTTGGGTTCAACCTTGGGTTTCTTCACCAGAGCAGCAGCTGAATTGCCGTTTCATGAAGTATCCCTTCTTGCCCTTGCCCTTCTTGAAACTAGTGGTTTCACCAACCATCAATAATTGATGCTCCTTCTTGATTTCTACTTTGGTGTCAAACATCGCGAATATCTCAAGGATCATCATATATGTCCCTGATATATTATAGTTCATCACGAAGCTCAAGCAGCTTGGTGGTAATGACTTCGGAGAACCATCACTATTTCAACTGGAAGATCAACTCCCACTCGATTCAGGCGATTGTTGTACTCAGACAATCTGAGCACAAGTTCAACAATTGAGCTTTTCTCCCTTAGTTTGCAGGCTAAGAAAATCGTCGGAGGTCTTATACCTCTTAACATGGGCACGAGCCTGAAATCCCAATTTCAGCCCTCGGAACATCTCATATGTTCTGCGATGTTTCAAAAACGTCTTTGGTGCCTCAATTCTAAACCATTTAGCATTACGCACTGAACTATCATGTAGTCATCAAAACGTGTATGTCAGATGTTCGCAACATCCACACACAACATTCGAGGTTCAACACACTGAGCGGTGCATTAAGGACATAAGCCTTCTAATGAGGACAATCCTCAGTTTACGGACCTAGTCCGCATAATTGCTACTATCAACTTTCAACTAATTGTTTTTTTCTAGGAACATATCTAAACAGAAGAACTGAAGCGCGAGCTACGACATAATTTGCGAAGACCTTTTGACTATGTTCAGGATAATTAAGTTCATCTTATGAACACCCACTCAGATAGACATCCCTCTAGTCATCTAAGTGATTACATGATCCGAGTCAACTAGGCCGTGTCCGATCATCACGTGAGACAGACTAGTCAACATCGGTGAACATCTTCATGTTGATCGTATCTACATACGACTCATGCTCGACCTTTCGGTCTTCTGTGTTCCGAGGCCATGTCTATGCACATGCTAGGCTCGTCAAGTTAACCCTAAGTGTTTTGCATGTGTAAAACTGTCTTACACCCGTTGTATGTGAACGTAAGGATCAATCACACCCGATCATCACGTGGTGCTTCGAAACGACGAACTTTAGCAACGGTGCACAGTTAGGGGAGAACACATTCTTGACATTGTAATGAGGGATCATCTTATTTACTACCGTCGTTCTAAGCAAATAAGATGTATAAACATGATAAACATCACATGCAATCAAATAATAGTGACATGATATGGCCAATATCATATAGCTCCTTTGATCTCCATCTTGGGGCTCCATGATCATCTTGTCACCAGCATGACACCATGATCTCCATCATCATGATCTCTATCATTGTGTCTTCATGAAGTTGTCTCGTAAACTATTACTTCTACTACTATAGCTAACGATTAGTAATAAAGTAAAGTAATTACATGACGTTTATGTTGACACACAGGTCATAAATAAATTAAGACAACTCCTATGGCTCCTGCCGGTTGTCACACTCATCGACATGCAAGTCGTGATTCCTATTACAAGAACATGATCAATCTCATACATCACATATATCATTCATCACATCCTTTTGGCCATATCACATCACATAGCATACCCTGCAAAAACAAGTTAGACGTCCTCTAATTGTTGTTTGCATGTTTTACGTGGCTGCTATGGGTTTCTAGCAAGAACGTTTATTACCTACGCAAAGACCACAACGTGATATGCCAATTGCTATTTACCCTTCATAAGGACCCCTTTCATCGAATCCGATCCGACTAAAGTAGGAGAGACAGACACCCGCTAGCCACCTTATGCAACTAGTGCATGTCAGTCGGTGGAACCTGTCTCACGTAAGAGTACGTGTAAGGTCGGTCCGGGCCGCTTCATCCCACGATGCCGCCGAATCAAGATAAGACTAGTAACGACAAGCATATTGAACAAAATCAACGCCCACAACTACTTTGTGTTCTACTCGTGCATAGAAACTACGCATAGACCTAGCTCATGATGCCACTGTTGGGTAACGTAGCATAAATTCAAAATTTTCCTACATGTCACCAAGATCTATCTATGGAGTCATCTAGCAACGAGGGAGGAGTGGATCTACATACCCTTGTAGATCATGCGCGGAAGCGTTCAAGAGAACGGGGTTGATGGAGTCGTACTCGTCGTGATCCAAATCACCGATGATCCTAGCGCCGAACGGATGGCACCTCCGCGTTCAACACACGTATGGAGCAGCGACGTCTCCTCCTTCTTGATCCAGCAAGGGGGAGGAGAGGTTGATGGAGATCCAGCAGCACGACGGCGTGGTGGTGGAAGTAGCGGGATTCCAACAGGGCTTCCCCAAACGCTGCGGGAGGAGGGAGATGTGTCATGGGAGGGAGAGGGAGGCGCCAGGGCTTAGGTGTTGCTGCCCTCCCTTCCCCCCACTATATATAGGGCCAAGGGAGAGGGGGGGGGGGCGCAGCCTTGGCCCTTCCTCCAAGGAAGGGTGCGGCCAGGGAGGAGTCCATCCTCCCCAAGGCACCTCGGAGGTGCCTTCCCCTTTTAGGACTCTTCCTTTTCCTTATCTCTTGGTGCATGGGCCTCTTGGGGCTGGTGCCCTTGGCCCATATAGGCCAAGGCGCAACCCCTACAGCCCATGTGGCCCCCCGGGGCAGGTAGCCCCACCCGGTGGACCCCCGGGACCCTTCCGGTGGTCCCGGTACAATACCGGTGACCCCGAAACTTGTCCCGATGGCAGAAATAGCACTTCCTATATATAATTCTTTACCTACGGACCATTCCGGAACTCCTCGTGACGTCCGGGATCTCATCGGGACTCCGAACAACATTCGGATTACCGCATACTAATATCTCTATAACCCTAGCGTCACCGAACCTTAAGTGTGTAGACCCTACGGGTTCGGGAGACATGCAGACATGACCGAGATGACTCTCCGGTCAATAACTAACAGTGGGATCTGGATACCCATGTTGGCTCCCACATGTTCCACGATGATCTCATCGAATAAACCACGATGTCAAGGACTTAATTAATCCAGTATACAATTCCCTTTGTCTATCGGTACGATACTTGCCCGAGATTCGATCGTCGGTATCCCGATACCTTGTTCAATCTCGTTACCGGCAAGTCTCTTTACTCGTTCCATAACACATCATCCCGTGATCAACTCCTTGATCACATTGTGCACATTATGATGATGTCCTACCGAGTGGGCCCAGAGATACCTCTCCGTTTACACGAAGTGACAAATCCCAGTCTCGATTCGTGCCAACCCAACAGACACTTTCGGAGATACCTGTAGTGTACCTTTATATCCACCCAGTTACATTGTGACGTTTGGCACACCCAAAGCACTCCTACGGTATCTGGGAGTTGCACAATCTCATGGTCTAAGGAAATGATACTTGACATTAGAAAAGCTTCAGCATACGAACTACACGATCTTTGTGCTAGGCTTAGGATTGGGTCTTGTCCATCACATCATTCTCCTAATGATGTGATCCCGTTATCAATGACATCCAATGTCCATGGTCAGGAAACCGTAACCATCTATTGATCAACGAGCTAGTCAACTAGAGGCTTACTAGGGACATGGTGTTGTCTATGTATCCACACATGTATCTGAGTTTCCTATCAATACAATTCTAGCATGGATAATGAACGATTATCATGAACAAGGAAATATAATAATAATCAATTTATTATTGCCTCTAGGGCATATTTCCAACAAAATGTACCTTAGACCCTGCATTACTAAGGGCAGGAGAGGGCCGGCGAACTCTATATAAGCCACCCCCTCCTCAGTATGAAGGGTTCGCACCCCTGTATCCATACACACATAATCCAGTCGACCGCCTCCGGGCTCCGAGACATAGGGCTATTACTTCCTCTGAGAAGGGCCTGAACTCGTAAACCTCGCGTGTAACAACTTCCTAATAGCTAAGATCTAGCCTCTCCATATTCACCCCCCTACATCACTGTTAGAGTTAGAACCACGACAGTTGACGCCCACCGTGGGGCAGCAGTCTTAGCGCCTGATTGGAGAAGTTGCGATTTTTCCGATCCCGTTTGATCATGGTTTCGTGCGGAGTTTTGATGGAGGGCCGCGAGATCTGTCTCGGCGCGCTCACGTTCATCGTCGACGACTCCGCCTGGCTTAAGGAGGCGCCACTCGACATCGACGCGCTCCCCGTCCGCGGTGCGACGCATTTCCGCGCAAGCGTTCGTGGTGTCCTCCCGCGGCAACCGTCGACCCAATATCGGTTGGCCCCCGTATCGTCTCCCCGCTCTGTCTCCCACCGGCGCAAGCGCTCCGGTCGGTCGAGACTTCAGAGGTGGGTGAGACATGCCGTGGCTCGCCAGTCGGCCATCCCGCAAGTCGCGGCGATCGAGCCCGACGAATCCCTCTGCGGCCTGTTCGACCTGTCGACTGGCTCCATGGAGACCGCATCCGAGTGCGACAGCAGCGACCCAGCGACTGATGTTCTGGCGGTCGATGGGACGCACAGTCCACCTGGTTTCCCTCGCGCTGGTGGAGGCGTGGGTGGGGGCGACCCGTCGCATCCCCACGATGAGTATCTCCCCGAACCTCTCACATCATTACAGCGAGAGGAGCTTCGCCGTCGGAACATGGACGCGCTCCACACTCCTATTGTCGGAGAAACCCCCGAGGCCCGGGCCTTGGAGGACACGCGCTTGGCTAACCTGGCCGAGCGCACTCGACTGGAGAATCTCCAGCTGATACTCGACGAGCAAGCGCGTCAGCGGGCTCCCGAGTCCAGTCGATGTCAGCAAGCTCCCGAGTCCAGTTGGCGTCAGCTCTTCCCTCCGCCGCAGGTATACCGAACCCCAGTTCAGAATTTGGCCGCTGCGGCCCGTATAGCAGAATCAATTCAGCCCTCCCAGTCAGAGGCGGGCAGAGGCTTGTTGCAGATCAGAGCACTGCTCCGGGCGGGGGGAAACCAGAATTCTGCTGTCTCTCAGTCGCGGAACAGGATCCACAGTCGATCCGTCGCAACGGATACAGTCGAGTCGGCTCACAGCCCGAGATCGCCCCCGAGGCGTGAGGGACGTGGCGACCGGCATGATCAGTACAGGAGGAATGAGCAGTATGATCACCGATTCGACCGTGATGATCGACGTCGAGTGCCAACCCCTCCCCCGCGGAGTGGGTCATATGCTCCTCGACGGCAAGATGACAGACGCCCTCATAGTGTTGGGTAGAGGATTCCAGTCGACCCCAGAGACCCAGGCTTTGATGCGAGATCCATCCTCGTTCAAGGTTTGGTTGACAGGAACAGAGCTCATCGAGAAGGCCACAACAGAGATGCGCCTGCCAGCAGCGGAGTACATGCTTCAGGGCCAGAGTGTTTCATTCGAGCCATCAGAGCCGCAGTGATTCCTCCCAATTTCAGGCTGGCGACTGGAATCAGCAAGTTCACCGGCGAATCTAAGCCTGACACTTGGCTCAAAGATTACCGAGTGGCTGTACAGATTGGCGGCGGCAACGACGAGGTGGCGATGAAGCATTTGCCTCTCATGTTAGAGGGCTCAGCCAGGGCGTGGCTAAATCAGTTGGCACCTAGCAGCATCTACACCTGGGAGGACCTCTCCCGAGTGTTTGTCACAACCTTTGAAGGAACATGCAAGCGACCTGCAGGCCTTACAGAGTTGCGGTCTTGCATGCAGAAGCCGAACGAAACCCTGAGGGAATACATCCAGAGGTGGATCACGCTGCATCACTCGGTTGAGAATGTGCCAGACCATCAAGCAGTTTGTGCCTTCAAGGAAGGTGTTAAATACAGAGAGTTGAATCTGAATTTCGGTCGAACTGGAGAGATGTCTCTGAATCGGATGATGGAGATTGCCACCAAGTACGCTAACGGAGAAGATGAAGATCGACTCCGGAGTGGCAAGCAGAAAGCAGTCGCCTAGGAAACCGGAGGCAATTCCAGTCGGAAGCAGAAGCGGAAGGCCGAGCCAGCCGCTCCTGGGGATGCCCTGGCCGTAGCCCAAGGAAACTTCAAGGGAAAACCCAAAGGCCCCTGGAAGCCCAAGAAAGTCAAGGATCAAGATGGAAATGATGTTTTGGATCTGCCTTGTCACATCCACACCAAGAAGGATGAAGAGGGTAATTTTATTTACCCAAAGCATACCACTCGACAGTGCCGACTCCTGATCCAGCAGTTCCAAGGAAAGCAGTCCAAGGATAAGGAAAAAGAGTCGGACAGAGTCGAGGACAAGGAAGACAGTGACGATGGATACCCCCAAGTCAATTCCACCCTGATGATTTTTGCCGATGTCGAGAGCAAAAGTCGACTGAAAGTCATTAACCGAGAGGTGAACATGGTTGCCCCGGCAACACCCAGTTACCTGAAGTGGTCTCAGACTGCCATCACATTCGACCAGTCTGATCACCCAACGCACATTGCCACCCCTGGGAGGCAAGCTTTGGTGGTCGACCCAATTGTTGAAGGCACTCGACTGACTAAAGTCCTGATGGATGGTGGCAGTGGCCTGAACATACTGTATGCTGAAACATTGAAAGGAATGGGCATTCCGATGTCCAGGCTCAGCACCAGTAGCATGAGTTTCCACGGAGTCATTCCTGGGAAGAAAGCCCAATCACTCGGCCAGATCGCTCTTGATGTGGTTTTCGGTGATTCAAAGAATTACCGCAAGGAAAAGTTGACATTCGAGGTTGTGGACTTCCAAAGTGCTTATCATGCCATTTTGGGCAGGCCAGCTTACGCGCTTCATGGCTCGACCATGTTACGTGTACCTCAAACTGAAGATGCCTGGCCCTAAAGGGGTAATCACTGTTACAGGCAATTGGAAGAAGGCAGAAGAGTGCTTTCAGAAAGGCTCAAAGATTGCAGATGCTCAGATGGCAGTGGTCGAGCTGCAAGAGTACCAAAAGACCGCCGATCCAAGTGAATTGCTACGGGCCAAGAAGCCTGCTTCAGAGTCAGCTTTTCAGTCGACCGATGAAACAAAGACGGCTCACATTCACCCGACCGACCCCGACGCTGCTCCGACTCACATCTCGACGACGCTCGACTCCAAATAGGGAGAAGCGCTTATCCAGTTCCTCCGTGAGAACTGGGACGTCTTCGCATGGAAGCCTTCTTACATGCCTAGAGTTCCCAGGGGGCTGGCTGAGCACCGTCTGCGAGTTGACCCGAAGTTCAAGCCTGTGAAAGAACATCTTCGACGGTCCACCGTCCAAAAGAGGAAAGCCATTGGCGAGGAGGTGGCTCGGCTCTTAGCAGCGGAGTTCATCCGAGAGATTTACAACTCCGAGTGGCTCGCCAATGTCGTCATGGTCCCCAAGAAGGACAAGTCACTTCGCATGTGCATTGATTTCAAACATATCAATCGGGCCTGCCCGAAAGATCATTTCCCTCTCCCCCGCATCGACCAGATAGTGGACTCGACCGCGGGATGTGAGCGTTTGTCTTTTCTAGATGCTTATTCAGGGTACCATCAGATCCGTCTGTATGGACCTGACGAGATCAAAACGGCTTTCATCACCCCATTTGGGTGCTTCTGTTATGTCACCATGCCCTTCGGCCTCAAGAATGCTGGAGCCACGTTCATGAGGATGATTCAGAAGTGTTTGCTCACTCAGATCAGTCGAAACGTAGAAGCATACATGGATGATATTGTGGTTAAGTCACGGAAAGGTTCCGACCTACTGACTGACCTTGCTGAAACCTTTGCTAACCTCAGGAGATATGATATCAAGCTCAATCCATCAAAATGCACATTCGGAGTTCTAGGTGGAAAGTTACTCGGTTTTCTCGTTTCCGAACGAGGAATCGAAGCTAACCCCGAGAAAGTTGGCACCATACTCCGGATGAAGCGCCCCGTGCGTATACACGATGTCCAGAAGCTCACAGGTTGCTTGGCCGCTCTAAGTCGATTCATTTCTCGACTCGGTGAGAAAGCGTTGCCTCTTTACCGACTGATGAAGAAGTCTGACAAGTTCGAGTGGACTCCAGAAGCTGACGCAGCGTTTGCAGAGCTCAAAGCTCTACTCTCCACCCAGCCGGTGCTTGCTACCCCAATCAGCAAAGAGCCTCTGCTGCTGTACATTGCAGCCACGGGACAAGTTGTCAGTACAGTACTCACGGTCGAGCGGGAAGAAGAAGGAAAGGCCTTCAGAGTTCAGCGCCCAGTCTATTATCTGTCTGAAGTTTTGACCCCTTCAAAACAAAGATACCCTCACTACCAGAAGTTTGTATATGGGATTTACATGACCACGAAGAAGGTTGCGCATTACTTCTCTGACCACTCCATTACAGTCGTCAGCGACGCCCCAATGGCAGGGATTCTGCATAACAGAGATGCAACTGGTCGAGTGGCCAAGTGGGCGATTGAATTCCTTCCCTTAGATATCAAGTTTGAAGTAAAGAAGGCTATCAAGTCCCAAGCAATTGCATATTTTGTCGCCGAGTGGATTGAACAACAACTTCCGACTCAAGTTCACTCGGAGCACTGGACCATGTTCTTCGATGGATCTAAGATGCTGAATGGTTCCGGTGCTGGGGTAGTTCTAGTCTCCCCCCGAGGAGATAAGCTCAAATATGTTCTCCAGATTCACTTCGATTCCTCCAACAATGAAGCAGAGTATGAAGCACTTTTGTATGGGTTGCGCATGGCCATTTCACTCGGCGTCCGTCGCCTCATGGTCTATGGCGACTCAGATTTGGTGGTTAATCAGGTGATGAAGGAGTGGGACGTCAGAAGTCCAGCTATGACTGGTTATTGCAATGCAGTGAGAAAGCTAGAAAAGAAATTCGAGGGGTTAGAGCTTCATCACATCCCCCGACTCAAAAATCAAGAGCTGATGATCTGGCAAAGATAGGCTCCAAGAGAGAAGCCATTCCCAGCAATGTGTTTTTGGAGCACATCCGCTCGCTGTCAGTCCAGGAGGATCCTTTCACAAAAGAAGCCCCACAACCGAAAAGTGCCACAGATCCGACTGAAGTCGAAGTTCCTGCTGTGGTCGACCTAATCATGGAAGTCTTGGCAATCACTCCCGACTGGACGATACCGTACATCGCGTATATCCTAAGGAAAGAGCTCCCAGAAGACGAGGAAGAGGCTCGACAGATCGTCTGCCGATCCAAGGCCTTCACAGTCATAAAGGGGCAGTTGTATAGAGAAAGCGCGACTGGAATCGGTCAGAAGTGCATAACACCAGAAGAAGGTCGGATGATCCTTGATGATATCCACTCGGGGACCTGTGGCCACCATGCGTCCTCTCGGACCATTGTGGCTAAAGCATACCGAGCGGGATTCTACTGGCCTAGAGCAAATGAGATGGCAAAAGAGATAGTCAACAAGTGTGGAGGGTGCCAGTTCTACTCCAACATGTCACACAAGCCGGCATCAGCCCCGAAGACCATTCCACTCGTCTGGCCCTTTGCTGTTTGGGGACTAGACATGGTTGGTCCACTGAGAACAGGAAGAAGTGGTTTCACTCATGTGCTTGTGGCAATCGACAAGTTTACCAAATGGATTGAAGCCAAGCCTATCAAGAATCTTGATGCTTGCACTGCTATCAGTTTCGTCAGAGGGCTAACATTCAGATATGGAGTCCCGCATAGCATCATCACTGACAATGGGTCAAACTTCGATTCGGACCAGTTTAGAGCTTTTTGCGCCTCTCAAGGCACACGAGTCGACTACGCGTCGGTCGCGCATCCTCAGTCGAATGGACAAGCTGAAAGAGCAAATGGTTTGATTCTCAAAGGACTGAAGCCCCGACTGATGCGTGATCTCAAGCATGCGGCAGGTGCTTGGGTCAACGAGCTTCCGTCAGTTCTGTGGGGATTGAGGACCACCCCTAACCGGTCGACTGGAAGAACTCCATTCTTTCTGGTTTATGGAGCCGAAGCGGTTCTGCCAAGTGATCTTCTTCACAACGTGCCCCGAGTCGAGCTTTACACCGAAGATGAAGCAGAACAGGCCCGGCAAGACGCAGTCGACCTCCTAGAAGAAGAGAGGGAGATGGCCATGATCAGATCGACCATTTACCAGCAAGACTTGCATCGATTCTACGCCCGGAATGTGAAGAGTCGAGCCTTCCAAGAAGGAGATTTGGTCCTCCGAGTGGATCAACAGAAACCACACAAGCTTGCTCCTACTTGGGAAGGCCCCTTCATCATCACCAGAGTCCTCCACAATGGAGTGTATCACCTCTACAACGTTGATCGCTAGATCGATGAGCCTCGAGCTTGGAATGCGGAACTACTCCGCCCCTTTTTCACTTGAGCTCTCCCTTGGACGAGATGTAATAAGAAAAATTCCTGCAGTTCGTTTTTATCAAAGGCAAGAGTGTTCCATCAATTGTTGTCACTTTTGTTTACATACGGAATCCCCCAGTGGGTGACTTAGCTGCGAATCCGTTTCGCCTAAGTTTGAAAAAATCCTACCGAGTGGAGAGCGATCCTCCCACTCGGAGGCTTAGCTGCAGTCCAGCACTCGCCTAAGTTCTCTCACTTAGAGACTTAGCTGCAGTCTGGCACTCGCCTAAGATTGAAACAATCCTACCGATTGAGAGCAAACCTCCCACTCGGGGGCTTAGTTGCAGTCCAGCACTCGCCTAAGTTCTCTCACTTAGAGACTTAGCTGCAGTCCGGCACTCGCCTAAGATTGAAAAAATCCTACCGAGTGGAGAGCAAACCTCCCACTCGGGGGCTTAGCTGCAGTCCAGCACTCGCCTAAGTTCTCTCACTTAGAGACTTAGCTGCAGTCCGGCACTCGCCTAAGTATTGAAAAAATCCTACCGAGTGAAGAGCAAACCTCCCACTCGGGGGCTTAGCTGTAGTCCAGCACTCGCCTAAGTTCTCTCACTTAGAGACTTAGCTGCAGTCCGGCACTCGCCTAAGTATTGAAAAAAATCCTACCGAGTGAAGAGCAAACCTCCCACTCGGGGGCTTAGCTGCAGTCCAGCACTCGCCTAAGTTCTCTCACTTAGAGACTTAGCTGCAGTCCGGCACTCGCCTAAGTGTTTAAAAATCCTACCAAGTGGAGAGCAAACCTCCCACTCGGGGGCTTAGCTGCAGCCCAGCGCTCGCCTAAGTTCAAGACTCGACCCAATCCGTGAGTCGACTGCTAACTCCCCCTTCGGAATTGCGCCGCAAATACAAGGTCATTCCGAGTGAAGATCAAGTTCCACTCGACGAATCAAACCATGAAGATGCCCAACGAGAAATCGATTTCGGATAAAGCCTAGAAGGTCCCAGACCTCAAAGTACTCGAGCCCGCGGCTCGGCAAATTTAACTGTTACAAGTCCACTCGGCATCCCGAGGCAAATTTAAGGCAGAGTTTAACGGTTACAAATCCACTCGGCATTCCGAGGTAAATTTAAAGTTTTTCACTCCTCAGGAGGAGGACTGGAAGGGGCGACGAACTCATCCAAGTCGATCCCGTCGGCAATACGGGTGGCAGCGGCTATGAAGGTCTCCATGAAGTCTTGAAAGCTATGCTTCCTGGTATTTGCAACTTGGATGGCCGCCAGCTTTTCTTCTCGTGCCTCCTTGCAATGGATGCGGACCAGAGACAGAGCGACATCAGCACCGCATCTAGCAGAAGATTTCTTCCATTCCGCCACTCGACCTGGGACTTCATTAAGTCGAGCCATGAGAGACTCGAGGTCGTTCTGAAGCGTCGTCCCAGGCCAGAGTGATGTGTCAATCCGCGACATTGCAACTTTCAGCCGAGCCAGATAATCAACGACGCTGGTAACACGAGACTCTAGTCGGAGCACGTTCATGGCAGCCTCGTCCTTCACGAGAGAATTGGCGGGATCCAAGCCTGGCTCCACTCGACCGGTTTCCTCTTCGAAGTTCTGGCAGAATTCTGCGAACACGATTCAACAATAAGACAGTGACCGTACGCGAGCTCGGCAACTACAAGACAGTCAGGTTGGAATAATTACCTTCGAGCATGACGAACAGCTTCTTGGTGAGCCCTCCGAGATAAGCCTCCAGATCTATCGCCTTCCCCGCTAGCTCGCCTGCCTTGTCGTGCAGAGCCATCTTCTCCTTCTTCAGTCGACTGGCATCTCGATTAGCTGTCTCAAGAGCAGCTTTCAGTCTGGAGTTCTCCTCTTCAAGAGTCCCGACCGAAGCCAGTTTCTCTTCTGCGAGCTTCGTTTTGCTCGAGGCCTCCTTCAGCGCTTCTACAAGGTCTTGATCCTTCTTCTTCAGAGCCTCCTCCAGTTTATCTGTGGTGCGTCGAGTGGAACCAACATCAAGAATGGACAGGAAAGAAAAGCTGCCTGTTAAGAATGGAGAACCTCACCAGCCATACCTTTTGCCTCTTCTTGCGCCTTCTTCAAATTCTCCTGAGCAAGCTGCAAGTTAAGGTTGAGCTGGATCTGCTGATTCTCCAACTCAGTATAGCGAGCTACAAGTGTTGGAAATATGCCCTAGAGGCAATAATAAATTAGTTATTATTACATTTCCTTGTTCATGATAATCGTTTATTATCCATGCTATAATTGTATTGATAGGAAACTCAGATACATGTGTGGATACATAGACAACACCATGTCCCTAGTAAGCCTCTAGTTGACTAGCTCGTTGATCAATAGATGGTTACGGTTTCCTGACCATGGACATTGGATGTCATTGATAACGAGGTCACATCATTAGGAGAATGATGTGATGGACAAAGACCCAATCCTAAGCCTAGCACAAGATCATGTAGTTCGTATGCTAAAGCTTTTCTAATGTCAAGTATCATTTCCTTAGACCATGAGATTGTGCAACTCCCGGATACCATAGGAGTGCTTTGGGTGTGCCAAACGTCACAATGTAACTGGGTGGCTATAAAGGTACACTACAGGTATATCCGAAAGTGTCTGTTGGGTTGGCACGAATCGAGACTGGGATTTGTCACTCCATGTAAACGGAGAGGTATCTCTGGGCCCACTCCGTAGGACATCATCATAATGTGCACAATGTGATCAAGGAGTTGATCACGGGATGATGTGTTACAGAACGAGTAAAGAGACTTGCCGGTAACGAGATTGAACAAGGTATCGGGATACCGACGATCGAATCTCGGGCAAGTATCGTACCGATAGACAAAGGGAATTGTATACGGGATTGATTAAGTCCTTGACATCGTGATTCATCCGATGAGATCATCGTGGAACATGTGGGAGCCAACATGGGTATCCAGATCCCGCTGTTGGTTATTGACCGGAGAGTCATCTCGGTCATGTCTGCATGTCTCCCGAACCCGTAGGGTCTACACACTTAAGGTTCGGTGACGCTAGGGTTATAGAGATATTAGTATGCGGTAACCCGAAAGTTGTTCGGAGTCCTGGATGAGATCCCGGACATCACGAGGAGTTCCGGAATGGTCCGGAGGTAAAGAATTATATATAGTAAGTGCTATTTCGGCCATCGGGACAAGTTTTGGGGTCACCGGTATTGTACCGGGACCACCGGAAGGGTTCCGGGGGTCCACCGGGTGGGGCCACCTACCCCGGGGGGCCACATGGGCTGTAGGGGTGTGCGCCTTGGCCTGTATGGGCCAAGGGCACCAGCCCCAAGAGGCCCATGCGCCAAGAGATAAGGGAAAGGAAGAGTCCTAAAGGGGGAAGGCACCTCCGAGGTGCCTTGGGGAGGAGGGACTCCTCCCTGGCCGCACCCTTCCTTGGAGGAAGGGCGAAGACTGCGCCTCCCCCCTCTCCCTTGGCCCTATATATAGTGGGGGGAAGGGAGGACAACCAAACCTAAGCCCTGGCGCCTCCCTCTCCCTCCCATGACACATTTCCCTCCTCCCGCAGCGCTTGGTGAAGCCCTGTTGGAATCCCGCTACTTCCACCACCACGCCGTCGTGTTGTTGGATCTCCATCAACCTCTCCTCCCCCTTGCTGGATCAAGAAGGAGGAGACATCGCTGCTCCGTACGTGTGTTGAACGCGGAGGTGCCATTCGTTCGGCGCTAGGATCATTGGTGATTTGGATCACGACGAGTACGACTCCATCAACCCCGTTCTCTTGAATGCTTCCGCGCGTGATCTACAAGGGTATGTAGATCCACTCCTCCCTCGTTGCTAGAAGACTCCATAGATTGATCTTGGTGACACGTAGGAAAATTTTGAATTTATGCTATGTTCCCCAACAGTGGCATCATGAGCTAGGTCTATGCGTAGTTTCTATGCACGAGTAGAACACAAAGTAGTTGTGGGCGTTGATTTTTGTTCAATATGCTTGCCGTTACTAGTCTTATCTTGATTCGGCGGCATCGTTGGATGAAGCGGCCCGGACCAACCTTACACGTACGCTTACGTGAGACCGGTTCCACCGACTGACATGCACTAGTTGCATTAGGTGGCTGGCGGGTGTCTGTCTCTCCCACTTTAGTCGGATCGGATTCAATGAAAAGGGTCCTTATGAAGGGTAAATAGAAATTGGCATATCACGTTGTGGTTTTTGCGTAGGTAAGAAACGTTCTTGCTAGAAACCCATAGCAGCCACGTAAAACATGCAAACAACAATTAGAGGACGTCTAACTTGTTTTTGCAGGGTATGCTATGTGATGTGATATGGCCAAAAGGATGTGATGAATGATATATGTGATGTATGAGATTGATCATGTTCTTGTAATAGGAATCACGACTTGCATGTCGATGAGTATGACAACCGGCAGGAGCCATAGGAGTTGTCTTAATTTATTTATGACCTGCGTGTCAACATAAACGTCATGTAATTACTTTACTTTATTGCTAACCGTTAGCTGTAGTAGTAGAAGTAATAGATGACGTGACAACTTCATGGAGACACGATGATGGAGATCATGGTGTCATGCCAGTGACAAGATGATCATGGAGCCCCAAGATGGAGATCAAAGGAGCTATATGATATTGGCCATATCATGTCACTATTATTTGATTGCATGTGATGTTTATCATGTTTATACATCTTGTTTACTTAGAACGACGATAGTAAATAAGATGATCCCTCATTAAAAATTTCAAGAAAGTGTTCCCCCTAACTGTGCACCATTGCGACAGTTTGTTGTTTCGAAGCACCACGTGATGATCGGGTGTGATAGATTCTAACATTCACATACAACGGGTGTAAGACAAATTTACACACGCGAAACACTTAGGTTGACTTGACGAGCCTAGCATGTGTACAGACATGGCCTCGGAACACAGAAGACCGAAAGGTCGAGCATGAGTCGTATGGTAGATACGATCAACATGAAGATGTTCACCGATGATGACTAGTCCGTCTCACGTGATGATCGGACACGGCCTAGTTGACTCGGATCATGTAATCACTTAGATGACTAGAGGGATGTCTATCTGAGTGAGAGTTCATAAGATGAACTTAATTATCCTGAACATAGTCAAAAGGTCTTCGCAAATTATGTTGTAGCTTGCGCTTCAGTTCTACTGTTTAGATACGTTCCTAGAGAAAATTTGGTTGAAAGTTGATAGTAGTAATTATGCGGACTAGGTCCGTAAACTGAGGTTTGTCCTCATTGCTTCATAGAAGGCTTATGTCCTTAATGCACCGCTTAGTGTGCTGAACCTCGAACGTTGTCTGTGGATGTTGAGAACATCTGACATACACATTTTGATAACCACGCGATAGTTAAACGGTTTAGAATTGAGGCACCGAAGACGTTTTGAAACGTCGTGAAACATATGAGATGTTTCGAGGGCTGAAATTGGGATTTCAGGCTCGTGCCCGCGTCAAGAGGTATAAGACCTCCGACGATTTTCTTAGCCTGCCAACTAAGGAGAAAAGCTCAATTATTGTGCTTGTGCTCAGATTGTCTGAGTACAACAATCGCTTGAATCGAGTGGGAGTTGATCTTCCAGATGAAATAGTGATGGTTCTCCGAAGTCATTACCACCAAGCTGCTAGAGCTTCGTGATGAACTATGGTATATCAGGGACATATATGATGATCCTTGAGATATTCGCGATGTTTGACACCGCGAAAGTAGAAATCAAGAAGGAGCATCAATTGTTGATGGTTGGTGAAACCACTAGTTTCAAGAAGGGCAAGGGAACAAAGGGATACTTCATGAAACGGCAATTCAGCAGCTGCTCTAGTGAAGAAACCCAAGGTTGAACCCAAACCCGAGACTGAGTGCTTCTGTAATAAGGGGAACAGCCACTGGAGCAGAATTACCCTAGATACTTGGTAGATGAGAAGGCTGGCAAGGTCGATAGAAGTATATTGGATATACATTGTGTTGATGTGTACTTTACTAGTACTCCTAGTAGCACCAGGGTATTAGATACCGGTTCGGTTGCTAAGTGTTAGTAACTCGAAATAAAAGCTATGGAATAAACGGAGACTAGCTAAAGGTGAGATGACGATATGTGTTGGAAGTATTTCCAAGGTTGATCAAATATCGTACGCTCCCTCTACCATCGAGATTGGTATTAAAACCTAAATAATTGTTATTTGGTGTTTGCGTTGAGCATAGACATGACTGGATTATGTCTATCGCAATACGGTTATTCATTTAAGGAGAATAATGGTTACTCTGTTTATTTGAATAATACCTTCAATGGTCTTGCACCTAAAATGAATGGTTCATTGAATCTCGATAATAGTGATACACATGTTCATGTCAAAAGATATAAGATAGTAATGATAGTACCACCTACTTGTGGCACTGCCACATAGGTCATATCGGTATAAAACGCATGAAGAAGCTCCATGTTGATGGATCTTTGGGCTCACTCGTTTTTGAAAAGTTTGAGGCATGCGAACCATGTCTATTGGTGTATATGCATGAAGAAACTCCATGCAAATGGAGCGTTTGGACTCACTTGATTTTGAATCACTTGAGACATGCAAATCATACCACATGGGCAAGATGACTAAAAGCCTCGTTTTCAGTAAAATGGAACTAGAAAGCAACTTGTTGGAAGTAATACATTTTGATGTGTGTAGTCCAATGAATGCTGAGGCATGTAGTGGATATCATTATGTTCTTACTTCACAGATGATTTGAGTAGATGTTGAGTATATTTACTTGATGAATCACTAGTCTGAATTATTGAAAGGTTCAAGTAATTTCAGGGTGAAGTTGAAAGATCGTCGTGACAAGAGGATAAAATATCTATGATATGATCATAGAGATGAATATCTGAATTACGAGTTTGGCACAGAATTAAGACATTGTGGAAATTGTTTCACAACTAATACAGCCTGGAACACCATAGTGTGATGGTGTGTCCGAACATCATAACTGCACCCTATTGGATATGATGCATACCATGATGTCTCTTATCGAATTACCACGATAGTTTATGGGTTTGGCATTAGAGACAACCACATTCACTTTAAATATGGCACCACGTAATTCCGATGAGATGACACCGTATGAACTATGGTTTAGAGAAACCTAAGCTGTCATTTCTTAAAAGTTTAGGGCTGCGACACTTATGTGAAAAAGTTTCAGGCTGATAAGCTCGAACCCAAAGCGGATAAATGCATCTTCATAGGACACCCAAAACAGTTGGGTATACCTCTTTTCTCAGATCCGAAAGCAATAAGGGATTGTTTCTAGAATCGGGTCCTTTCACGAGGAAAAGTTTCTCTCGAAAGAATTGAGTGGGAGGATGGTGGAGACTTGATGAGGTTATTGAACTGTCTCTTCAACTAGTGTGTGGTAGAGCACATGGAGTTGTTCCTGTGGCACCTACACCAATTGAAGTGGAAGCTTATGATAGTGATCATGAAACTTCAGATCAAGTCACTACCAAACCTCGTGGGATGACAATGATGCATACTACTTCAGAGTGGTACGTAATCCTGTCTTGGAACTCATGTTGCTAGACAACAATGAACCTACGAGCTATGGAGAAGCGATGGTGGGCCCGGATTCCGATAAATGGCTCGAGGCCATAAAATCCGAGAGAGGATCCATGTATGAAAACAAAGTGTAGACTTTGGCAGAACAGCTCGATGGTCATAAGGCTGTTGAGTGCAGATGGATTTTAAAAGGAAGACGGACAATGATGGTAAATGTCACCATTAAGAAAGCTCGACTTGTCGTTAAGATGTTTTCCGACAAGTTCAAGGAGTTGACAACGATGAGACTTTCTCACTCGTAGCGATGCTAAGAGTCTGTTGGAATTATATTAGCGATTACTGCATTATGTATGAAATCTTGCAGATAGGATGTCAAAACATTGTTTCCTCGATGTTTTTTTGAGGAAAGGTTGTATGTGATACAAACCGGAAGGTTTTGTCAATCCTGAAAGATGCTAATAAGTATGCAAAGCTCCAGCAATCCTTCTAGGGACTGGAGTAAGCATCTCGGAGTTGGAATGTATGCTTTGATAAGATGATCAAAGTTTTGGGTGTATACAAAGTTTATGAGAAACTTGTATTTCCAAAGAAGTGAGTGGGAGCACTATAGAATTTCTGATAAATATATGTTGACATATTGTTGATCAGAAATGACGTAGAATTTCTGGAAAGCATATACGGTTATTTGGAAAGTATTTTTCAATGGAAAGACTGGATTAAGCTACTTGAACATTGAGCATCAAGATCTATAAGGATAGATCAAAATTCTTAATGGTACTTTCAAATGAGCACATACCTTGACATGATCTTGAAGGTGTTCAAGATGGATCAGTCAAAGAAGGAGTTCTTGCCTGAGTTGTAAGGTATGAAGTTAAGACTTAAAGCTCGACCACGACAGAAGAAAGAGGAAGGACGAAGGTCGTCCCCTATGCTTTTATCATAGGCTCTCTATAGTATGCTATGCTGTGTACCGCACCTGAAGTGTGCCTTGCCATGAGTCAGTCAAGGGGTACAAGAGTGATCCAAGAATGGATCACAAGACAGCGGTCAAAGTTATCCTTAGTAACTAGTGGACTAAGGAATTTTCTCGATTATGGAGGTGGTAAAAGAGTTCGTCGTAAAGGGTTACACCGATGCAAACTTTGACACTAATCCATATTATTCTGAGTAGTAAACTGGATTCGTATAGTAGAACAGTTATTTGGAATAGCTCCAAATGTAGCATAGTAGTTGCATCTACAAGATGACATAGAAATTTGCGAAGTACATACGGATTTGAAAGATTCAGACCCATTGACTATAACATCTCTCACAAGCATAACATGATCAAACCCAGAACTCATCGAGTGTTAATCACATGGTAATGTGAACTAGATTACTGACTCTAGTAAACTCTTTGGGTGTTAGTCACATGGGGATGTGACCTTGAGTGTTAGTCACATAGCGATGTGAACTGGATTATTGACTCTAGTGCAAGTGGGAGACTATTGGGAATATGCCCTAGAGGCAATAATAAATTAGTTATTATTGTATTTCCTTGTTCATGATAATCGTTTATTATCCATGCTATAATTGTATTGATAGGAAACTCAGATACATGTGTGGATACATAGACAACACCATGTCCCTAGTAAGCCTCTAGTTGACTAGCTTGTTGATCAATAGATGGTTACGGTTTCCTGACCATGGACATTGGATGTCATTGATAACGGGATCACATCATTAGGAGAATGATGTGATGGACAAAGACCCAATCCTAAGCCTAGCACAAGATCATGTAGTTCGTATGCTAAAGCTTTTCTAATGTCAAGTATCATTTCCTTAGACCATGAGATTGTGCAACTCCCGGATACCGTAGGAGTGCTTTGGGTGTGCCAAACGTCACAACGTAACTGGGTGGCTATAAAGGTACACTACAGGTATCTCCGAAAGTGTCTGTTGGGTTGGCACGAATCGAGACTGGGATTTGTCACTCCATGTAAACGGAGAGGTATCTCTAGGCCCACTCGGTAGGACATCATCATAATGTGCACAATGTGATCAAGGAGTTGATCACGGGATGATGTGTTACGGAACGAGTAAAGAGACTTGCCGGTAACGAGATTGAACAAGGTATCGGGATACCGACGATCGAATCTCGGGCAAGTATCGTACCGATAGACAAAGGGAATTGTATACGGGATTGATTAAGTCCTTGACATCGTGGTTCATCCGATGAGATCATCGTGGAACATGTGGGAGCCAACATGGGTATCCAGATCCCGCTGTTGGTTATTGACCGGAGAGTCATCTCGGTCATGTCTGCATGTCTCCCGAACCCGTAGGGTCTACACACTTAAGGTTTAGTGACGCTAGGGTCATAGAGATATTAGTATGCGGTAACCCCAAAGTTGTTCGGAGTCCTGGATGAGATCCCGGACGTCACGTGGAGTTCCGGAATGGTCCGGAGGTAAAGAATTATATATAGTAAGTGCTATTTCGGCCATCGGGACAAGTTTCGGGGTCACCGGTATTGTACCGGGACCACCGGAAGGGTTCCGGGGGTCCACCGGGTGGGGCCACCTACCCCGGGGGGCCACATGGGCTGTAGGGGTGTGCGCCTTGGCCTGTATGGGCCAAGGGCACCAGCCCCAAGAGGCCCATGCACCAAGAGATAAGGGAAAGGAAGAGTCCTAAAGGGGGAAGGCACCTCCGAGGTGCCTTGGGGAGGAGGGACTCCTCCCTGGCCGCACCCTTCCTTGGAGGAAGGGCCAAGGCTGCGCCTCCCCCTCTCCCTTGGCCCTATATATAGTGGGGGGAAGGGAGGACAACCAAACCTAAGCCCTGGCGCCTCCCTCTCCCTCCCATGACACATCTCCCTCCTCCCGCAGCGCTTGGCGAAGCCCTGTTGGAATCCCGCTACTTCCACCACCACGCCGTCGTGTTGTTGGATCTCCATCAACCTCTCCTCCCCCCTTGCTGGATCAAGAAGGAGGAGACGTTGCTGCTCCGTACGAGTGTTGAACGCGGAGGTGCCGTCCGTTCGGCGCTAGGATCATGGGTGATTTGGATCACGACGAGTACGACTCCATCAACCCCGTTCTCTTGAATGCTTCCGCGCGCGATCTACAAGGGTATGTAGATCCACTCCTCCCTCATTGCTAGAAGACTCCATAGATTGATCTTGGTGACACGTAGGAAAATTTTGAATTTATGCTACGTTCCCCAACAACAAGTTCGCAAGATTTCTGTAAAAAGGAAAATCAGTCGACAGACGTCCAAGATAAGTTGCTTCCGAGTAACTAAGAGACAATGATGACTTTTCTAAGACCACAGCCAAATCAAAAACATTCGATAGTAGTCTCGGGGACTACACCCAGTGGGTGCACTCAGCGTGCCCCCACTGGTTCGACCAAAAAAAAGAGAGAAAAAGTTCCACTCGACCTGGCCCGACCAAACCGAGCGAAGAAATACAGCTACAGCAACACAATGTAAAGACTACAGTCGACTGCCAGCAGTCCACCGTAGTCTCGGGGACTACACCCAGTGGGTGCACTTAGCGTGCCCCCACTCGTCCAAAGAATTGGCAGACACACCCAGTGGGTGTACAGATACAGATACAAAAGATCTTCGGAAAAGAGACTCTTCAAACAGCATATCACAGCAGACCAAGTGTCGAGTCGACTGACCTGGACGTTGCTCTGAAGAGCCGAACTCGCGTCATAGGCTGCTTGGTTCGCCTCCCGAGCCATCTTCACTTGCTCCATCATGATTCCCGCCTGGCGTATAGCCTCCTTTGCAGCAGCCGCTTGGTCCTCAGGGACGGGGTACGCAGCAAAAAGCGAAGGTGGATCCGCAGTCGACGCCGAGGGCCGCACACTCGCCAGAGGAACGGCGAAGGTCACAGAAGCCCGAGTGGTGTCACCACCATCCCGAGCCACGGCCTCGGACGCCGGAGCAGATTGAGGGGTCTTGTCAGCCGACGCCCCCTTGTGCCTCCTCACTCTCAACGGACCGTCGTCGTCGTCATCCGGGAGGTCCATAACATGAGGAGGAGCTACAAGGAAAACATTCAATCGACCAGAGTAGCAATAAAGGTTCAGTCGACTCAAAGGCAGGACGTCAGCAATCGTACTAGGGTTGGAGGTAACAGCGTCCTCCATCTCCTGGTCGTCGTTCCTGGCGGAGACCTCAGAAGTAGCACCGCTGCAAATCTCAAAAGTCAATCAGTTGGTTCAGTGAATCGACCAAGGATCCGTCCACGGTCGACAAAGGAAAGCAAGTCTTATTATTACCCGGAAATGGTAGGAACAACTATCTTCATCTTGGGCAGAGCCTTGGGCGGCTTGGATGGCGTCGCTCGTGGATGCTTGGGAGCCTTCCCAGTCGGCGGAGGAGAAGAGGTTCGAGGGCGTTTCGACGACTGCCCAACAGGAGCAGTCGCCTTGCCACGTTCCCGCGCTGGATCGTGGGTGAGCTTGGATCGCCCCTCCGGGCGGGGGGGGGGGGGGTTCAACCTCCTCCTCCTCCCCTTCGCTGGAGAAGATGTCGTCGCCTCCCTCTCCCTCACCGTCGGACTCCTACTCGCTTGGTCGTCCCCGCTCTCGCCTCCGCTCGCCTCCCCTTCCTCAGTCGACCCCTGTGCCCCGTTGGGCGTCGAGTACATCTCGGTGGTCGCCTGGAAAACAATAGACAAGACGAAGGTCAATCGACTTATTCAAAGAAGACCAATGCAGAAGACAAGATATCAGTCAGGAGCGCAAAGACATACCTGATCCACCTCATACGAGTTGTCGAGTGGGGTTACCCTCCTGGCTCCTCGGGGGTTGTCTTTGTTCCCCGTGATGCTCGACAGCCACCCCTCCACCATCTCGTCAGTGACCTCCTCCGAGTGGACCAGAGTGGTGTCGTCAAGACCCGAATATAGCCACATCGGGTGGTCGCGGGCCTGGAGCGGTTGGATGCGCCTTTGAAGGAAGACCTCCAGCAGGTCCATACCAGTCACGCCCTCGCGGACAAGCTCAACCACTCGACCTGCCAGCACCTTGACTTGGGCCTTTTCCTCCGGCGCGACTTTCAGAGAGGCAGGCTTCTCGACTCGGTCGAGGGAAAAGGGAGGAAGACCAGTCGACTGTCCGGGGGTTGCCTCGTCCTTGCAGTAGAACCAGGTCGACTGCCAGCCACGGACCGACTCCGGGAAGGTGATAGATGGAAAACAACTCTTCCCCATCGTCTGGATCGCCAGGCCCCCGCACATCTGGATCACCTGCATCCTCTCGTCACTCGACTTGGCCTTCTTGACCGATTGAGAACAGCAGGTAAAGATGTGTTTGAAGAGTCCCCAATGGGGTCGACAACCCAAGAAATCCTCACACATGGAGATGAAAGCAGCAAGATAGACAATGGAGTTGGGAGTGAAATGGTGGAGCTGCGCTCTGAAGAATTTCAGGAAACTCCGGAAGAAAGGATGGGGCAGCAGAGAAAACCCTCGGTCGATGTGGGTGGCTAGGAGCACGCACTCACCGTCGCGAGGTTGACGTTCGATCTCTCCCCCCGGAAGGCGCGCAGCTTCGTGGGGAATGACTCCCCCCTCGACCATGTCGTCGAGATCCTCTTGCCGGAGCACCGACGGCATCCAGTCGCCCTGGATCCAACCTTTGGGCAGAGTGGTACTGGAGGAAGATCCGCCCTGAGCTGACCTCTTCCCTTTCCCCGCCGCCGCCGCCTTCTTCGAGCGCTCCAGAGCGGAGGTCTTGCTCTTCGTCATCGTCGCCGGAGAAGTCTCGCATGGGCCTGCTGCGCTGGGGTGGGAATGGAGGTGGCGAAAGGACTTGCGAAGGGAGAGAGGCGGAAGAAAGGAGGAGAAGAGAGCGCACTGCTTAGAAACCCCGAGCCGGCGATTTATAAGGGACCGCTTCCAAGTGGCTGACTGGTAGGCCCAGGCTATCCAGTCAAATCCCGCATCAGACGCGCACGTAGTACGTGGCGAAAAAGGCGACGCGGGGATCGAGGAGCTTCCGGTTTATCGCTTCCGATTACTGTGGCCGCTCCTGTCCCGCGCGCTTCCCAAAATCCAAATCCCGCGGCATCCGTGGGCCACAAAAACGACTTGTCAAAACAGAAGACCCCGGTCGCGCCGGCACTCGGTATGTCACAAACAAAAAAATTCACTCGACGAAAGGCCTGGAATGGATCAAGGCGACTGAAAAAGGTTGGCAACGTCATCCGTGACGATTGACCCAAAACAAGGCGTCCACGTAGCCCGAAGAACCAGTCGGAAAGATCTCCAACTCTTTCCCCACTCTAACCTCGATCCATTCGGGGGCTAATGATGAAGACATGTACCTAGGGTAGGGACATGGACCTGACCAAAGAGTCTTACCCTAGGACACCCCTAGGAGAAGCCACCTTATCCTCTACTCGAAGGTATCCCACTCGACGGGTTCAAGACACTCGGCCAAGAAGCTATCACTCGACCATGAAGCTAGCCACTCGACCGAAGTCACTCCGCAGGCAAACGGTCGGGTATTAAGTAGTCTTTATGGTCATTATAGCACTTTACTAGGGGCGTTACCAGTAACGCCCCACCTTAAATGTACCTTAGACCCTGCATTACTGAGGGCAGGAGAGGGCCGGCGAACTCTATATAAGCCACCCCCCTCCTCAGTATGAAGGGTTCGCACCCCTGTATCCATACACGCATAATCCAGTCGACTGCCTCCGGGCTTCGAGACGTAGGGCTATTACTTCCTCTGAGAAGGGCCTGAACTCGTAAACCTCGCGTGTAACAACTTCCCAATAGCTAAGATCTAGCCTCTCCATATTCACCCCCCTACATCACTGTCAGAGTTAGAACCACGACAGGGGCACCGCACACGGCTAAGAGAACGATCATGAAGATCAACTTGTGTGTCTAGAGGTGCCCCCCTGCCCCCGTATATAAAGGAGCAAGGGGGGAGGCTGGCCGGCCCTTGTGGGCGCGCCAAGGAGGAGGAGTCCTCCTCCTAGTAGGAGTAGGACTCCCCTCTTTCCTACTCCTACTAGGAGGGGGAAAGGAAGGGGGGAGGGAGAAGGAAAGGGGGGCGCCGCCCCCCTCTCCTAGTCCAATTCGGACCAGAGGGGGAGGGGGCGCGCGGCCCACCCTGGCCGCCCCTCTCTCTCTCCACTAGGGCCCATAAGGCCCATTACTTCTCCCGGGGGGGTTCCGGTAACCCTCCGGCACTCCAGTTTTCTCCGAAATCATCCGGAACACTTCTGGTGTCCGAATATAGCCGTCCAATATATCAATCTTTATGTCTCGACCATTTCGAGACTCCTCGTCATGTCCGCGATCACATCCGGGACTCCGAACAAACTTCGGTACATCAAAATATATAAACTCATAATGAAATTGTCATCGTAACGTTAAGCGTGCAGACCCTACGGGTTCGAGAACAATGTAGACATGACCGAGACACGTCTCCGGTCAATAACCAATAGCGGAACCTGGATGCTCATATTGGCTCCTACATATTCTACGAAGATCTTTATCGGTCAGACCGCATAACAACATACGTTGTTCCCTTTGTCATCGGTATGGTACTTGCCCGAGATTCGATCGTCGGTATCTCAATACCTAGTTCAATCTCGTTACCGGCAAGTCTCTTTACTCGTTTCTGTAATACATCATCTCGCAACTAACTCATTAGTTGTAATGCTTGCAAGGCTTATGTGATGTGCATTACCGAGAGGGCCCAAAGATACCTCTCCGACAATCGGAGTGACAAATCCTAATCTCGAAATACGCCAACCCAACATGTACCTTTGGAGACACTTGTAGAGCTCCTTTATAATCACCCAGTTATGTTGTGACATTTGGTAGCACACAAAGTGTTCCTCCGGCAAACGGGGGTTGCATAATCTCATAGTCATAGGAACATGTATAAGTCATGAAGAAAGCAATAGCAACATACTAAACGATCGGGTGCTAAGCTAATGGAATGGGTCATGTCAATCACATCATTCTCCTAATGATGTGATCCCGTTAATCAAATGACAACACATGTCTATGTTTAGGAAACATAACCATCTTCGATTAACGAGCTAGTCAAGTAGAGGCATACTAGTGACGTTTAGTTTGCCTATGTATTCACACATGTATTATGTTTCCGGTTAATACAATTCTAGCATGAATAATAAACATTTATCATGAAATAAGGAAATAAATAATAACTTTATTATTGCCTCTAGGGCATATTTCCTTCAAAAAGGCCCAAACAAAAAAATGAGAGAAAAAGAGAGAAGGGACAATGTTACTATCCTTTTACCACACTTGTGCTTCAAAGTAGCACCATCACTACAAGAAATATGTCAACTTGTGACCTTCTCTTAGTGACCCCAGCTGAATTGGTCGTAAATCCACGGCCATTTTGCGTGGAAGGGCTCAAACCCTGAAATTGCTTACACCAAATGGTCACAAAGCAGACAAGAGTGGCCAATGACCTTATTTCTACCTGATTACGACCAATATAAATGGTCATGAGGTTGTGAACGTGGATGCATTGGTACTTATTGCTATGACTAGGTGCCACCTCATCAGTTTTGCCTATGTGTCATGTCCATGTGTCAATTTTTGTCCTAGGTTGTGAAGCAACCTCTATTTCTGTCATTCCCAAAAATCCCAAAAAAATTGGGCATTCTTTACTATCCAAATCATTGCCTCATGACAATATTCAACTCCATTTGCTTGGTAAATCTTCCTCGGCAAATTTCCAAAGTTTTTGTTCAACTCGAATTGTTGTGAAGGAAGTACTAGCTAGGCATATCCTAATGAGCTGAATTTTTGCCACATCTTCTATATTCCCAAATCATTGCTCTCCACAAAATTTGAGCCCCATCTAACAATACATGTGAGTGTGGCTTCAACATTCATATTTCTGTCCAGTGTGGTACGTTGCAAAGCAAGTGACACCTAGGCTCCTCCATTTGAGCTGCAAATTTTCCAAGATAGTGTCCTTAGTAGATGACCATCCTCGGTCAAACTCAGGCCCATTGGTGATGCACATTTCTCGTACCACTAATCAAACACTTGGGTGTTAATTCATGTTTGAGCTCAGTTCAGTCTCCCCGTGAGATTCTTATATTGCCTTCTTCTTCCTGACACCTATCAGGGGAGTGCCCAACCTACTTGACATGCCTAGGCTGCCCAGAACGCATGGCAACGCGGCGGCGGGCATGCGAGTCTACGCGCTTTGGAGTTGGGGCCCTGGGCCACCATCCAAACATCGACGTATCACCACCAAACCATGTATTTCTGATTAAATATATACTTATGTAACTAGATATGATTTTTGGAAAAAATAAAGAGAAAACTATAAGGCAGCTGCAGTTCAAATTTGGTCCACTTCGTGCTGAATCAGCGGAAATTTGTCTTTTTCATGAGAGGTGGATCAAAACTTTTGAAACCCAACCATTTTGTCAATTGTGCATTAAATATGTCCTGGTATTTTATAAAATTTATTTGGTCCAAATTTGCAACAAATATATGGTAGGTCATTCACAAAAAAAAACTCATTTTGGGAACTTGAAAAATGGAAAATTGATTTTTCGTCCAAAGAAAATGAAAACTCCCTTAGGCAACATTGTTTGCCATTCCAATATGCACCCTTGTGCACAATATGAGATCATTTGAACAAACTATGCCATGAATGTGGCCATAAGATTGATCATTTTACTTGAAAGCCATGAATCTTCACACATGATAGCTCATTTCTGAGAACACTTTTTTAAAATAATTTCCGTATTACAAGTTTATTATTTTTCCTGGTAACTTGGTCACATATGATGACACAATGCGAAGGTTTTCCAATTTTTTGATTTGTTCTGAATTTTTTATGCTCGTTTCAAAATGCGGTCAAAACGGTGGGAATGACCGTTCCTAGCTAGTTGTTGAATCTTCGATTTTTTTTGGTGTTTCTCCGATTAAATAGATACTTTTGTACCTAGAAATGATTTTTGGAAAAAATAAATAGCAAACTATGAGGCAGTCGCAGTTCAAATTTGACCCGCTTCCAACTAAAACGACGGGAATTTATCTTTTTCACCAGAGGTGGATCAAAATTTTTTACACCCAATAATTTGGTCAATTGTGCACTTAAATATGGCCTAGTATTTTATAAAAATTATTTGGTCCAATTTTGCAACAATTATTTTGTAGGTTCTTCACAAAAAACCTCATTTGGGGCACTCGAAAAATGGAAAATGACTGTTTTGTCCAAAGAAAATGAAAATTTCCTTAGGCAACATTGTTTGCCATTCCAATATGAACCCTTGTTCACAATATGAGATCATTTGAACAAACTAGACAATGAATGTGTTGGGGAACTTAGTAATTTCAAAAATTTCCTACGCACACCCAAGATCATGGTGATGCATAGCAACGAGAGGGGAGAGTGTTGTCTACGTACCCTCGTAGACCGACAGCGGAAGCGTTATGATAACGCGGTTGATGTAGTCGTACGTCTTCACGGCCTGACCAATCAAGCACCGAAACTACTGCACCTCCTAGTTCTTGCACACGTTCAGCTCGATGACGATCCCCGGACTCTGATCCAGCAAAGTGTCGGGGAAGAGTTCCGTCAGCATGATGGCGTGGAGACGATCTTGATGTTCTATCGTCGCAGGGCTTCGCCTAAGCACCACTACAATATTATCGAGGATTATGGTGGAGGGGGGCACCGCACACGGCTAAGAGAATGATCACGAAGATCAACTTGTGTGTCTAGAGGTGCCCCCTTGCCCCCGTATATAAAGGAGCAAGGGGGGAGGCCGGCCGGCCCTTGTGGGCGCGCCAAGGAGGAGGAGTCCTCCTCCTAGTAGGAGTAGGACTAGGACTCCCCTCTTTCCTACTCCTACTAGGAGGGGGAAAGGAAGGGGGAGAGGGAGAAGGAAAGGGGGGCGCCGCCCCCCTCTCCTAGTCCAATTCGGACCAGAGGGGGAGGGGGGTGCGGCCCACCCTAGCCGCCCCTCTCTCTCTCCACTAGGGCCCATAAGGCCCATTACTTCTCCCGGGGGTGTTCCCGTAACCCTCCGGCACTCCGGTTTTCTCCGAAATCACCCGAAACACTTCCGGTGTCCGAATGTAGCCGTCCAGTATATCAATCTTTATGTCTCGGCCATTTCGAGACTCCTTGTCATGTCCGTGATCACATCCGGGACTCCGAACAAACTTCGGTACACCAAAATATATAAACTCATAATGAAACTATCATTGTAACGTTAAGCGTGCGGACCCTACGGTTCCAGAGCAATGTAGACATGACCGAGACACGTCTCCGGTCAATAACCAATAGCGGAACCTGTATGCTCATATTGGCTCCTACATATTATACAAAGATCTTTATCGGTCAGACCGCATAACAACATACGTTGTTCCCTTTGTCATCGGTATGTTACTTGCCCGAGATTCAATCGTCGGTATCTCAATACCTAGTTCAATCTCATTACCGGCAAGTCTTTACTCATTTATGTAATACATCATCTCTCAACTAACTCATTAGTTGCAATGCTTGCAAGGCTTGTGTGATGTGCATTACTGAGAGGGCCCAGAGATACCTCTCCGACAATCGGAGTGACAAATCCTAATCTCGAAATATGCCAACCCAACATGTACCTTTGGAGACACCTGTAGAGCTCCTTTATAATCACCCAGTTACGTTGTGACGTTTGGTAGCACACAAAGTGTTCCTCCGGCAAACGGGAGTTGCATAATCTTATAGTCATAGGAACATGTATAAGTCATGAAGAAAGCAATAGCAACATACTAAACGATTGGGTGCTAAGCTAATGGAATGGGTCATGTCAATCACATCATTCTACTAATGATGTGATCCCATTAATCAAATGACAACACATGTCTATGGTTAGGAAACATAACCATCTTTGATTAACGAGCTAGTCAAGTAGAGGCATATTAGTGACGTTTAGTTTGTCTATGTATTCACACAAGTATTATGTTTCCGGATAATACAATTCTAGCATGAATAATAAACTTTTATCATGATATAAGGAAATAAATAATAACTTTATTATTGCCTCTAGGGCATATTTCCTTCAGTCTCCCACTTGCACTAGAGTCAATAATCTAGATTACACAGTAATGATTCTAACACCCATGGAGCTTTGGTGTTGATCATGTTTTGCTCGTGGAAGAGGCTTAGTCAACGGGTCTGCTACATTCAGATCCGTATGTATCTTGCAAATCTCTATGTCTCCCACCTGGACTAGATCCCGGATGGAATTGAAGCGTCTCTTGATGTGCTTGGTTCTCTTGTGAAATCTGGATTCCTTTGCTAAGGCAATTGTACCAGTATTGTCACAAAAGATTTTCATTGGACCCGATGCACTAGGTATGACACCTAGATCGGATATGAACTCCTTCATCTAGACTCCTTCATTTGCTGCTTCTTAAGCAGCTATGTACTCCGCTTCACTTGTAGATCCTGACACAACGCTTTGTTTAGAACTGCATCAACTGACAGCTCCACCGTTTAATGTAAACACGTATCCCGTTTGCGATTTAGAATCGTCCGGATCAGTGTCAAAGCTTGCATCAACGTAACCATTTACGATGAGCTCTTTGTCACCTCCATATACGAGAAACATATCCTTAGTCCTTTTCAGGTATTTCAGGATGTTCTTGACCACTGTCCAGTGATCCATTCCTGGATTACTTTGGTACCTCCCTGCTAGACTTATAGCAAGACACACATCAGGTCTGGTACACATCATTGCATACATGATAGAGCCTATGGCTGAAGCATAGGGAACATCTTTCATTTTCTCTCTATCTTCTGCAGTGGTCGGGCATTGAGTCTTACTCAACTTCACACCTTGTAACACAGGCAAGAATCCTTTCTTTGCCTGATCCATTTTGAACTTCTTCAAAACTTTGTCATGGTATGTGCTTTGTGAAAGTCTAATTAAGCGTTTTGATCTATCTCTATAGATCTTAATGCCCAATATGTAAGCAGCTTCACCGAGGTCTTTCATTGAAAAACTCTTATTCAAGTATCCCTTTATGCTATCCAGAAATTCTATATCATTCTCAATACCTAGTTCAATATCGTTACCGGCAAGTCTCTTTACTCGTTTCTGTAACACATCATCTCTCAACTAACTCATTAGTTGCAATGCTTGCAAGGCTTATGTGATGTGCATTACCGAAGGGGCCCAGAGATACCTCTCCGACAATCAGAGTGACAAATCCTAATCTCGAAATACGCCAACCCAACATGTACCTTTGGAGACACCTGTAGAGCTCCTTTATAATCACCCAGTTACGTTGTGACGTTTGGTAGCACACAAAGTGTTCCTCCGGCAAACAGGAATTGCATAATCTCATAGTCATAGGAACATGTATAAGTCATGAAGAAAGTAATAACAACATACTAAACGATCGGGTGCTAAGCTAATGGAATGGGTCATGCCAATCACATTATTCTCCTAATGATGTGATCCCGTTAATCAAATGACAACACATGTCTATGGTTAGGAAACATAACCATCTTTGATTAACGAGCTAGTCAAGTAGAGGCATACTAGTGACGTTTAGTTTGTCTATGTATTCACGCAAGTATTATGTTTCCGGATAATACAATTCTAGCATGAATAATAAACTTTTATCATGATATAAGGAAATAAATAATAACTTTATTATTGCCTCTAGGGCATATTTCCTTTAGAATGTGGCCATAAGATTGATCATATGACTTGAAAGCCATTGATCTCCACAGATGATAGCTCGTTTCTGAGAACACTTTTTTAAAATAATTACTGTATTACAAGTTTATTATTTTTCTTGGTAACTTGGTCACATATGATGACACAATGCGAAGGTTTTTCAAATTTTTTGATTTTTTTTGAATTTTTTATGCCTGTTTCAAAATGCGGTCAAAACGGCGGGAATGACCGTTCCAAGATAGTGGTTGAATCTTGGATTTTTTTGGTGTTTATCTGATTAAATAGATACTTTTGTACCTAGAAATGATTTTTGGAAAAAATAAATAGCAAACTATGAGGCAGCCGTAGTTCAAATTTGACCCACTTCCATCTAAAACAGCGGGAATTTGTCTTTTTCACCAGAGGTGGATAAAAACTTTTTACACCCAATAATTTGGTCAATTGTGCATTAAATATGACCTAGTATTTTAGAAAAATGATTTGGTCCAATTTTGCAATAATTATTTGATAGGTTCTTCACAAAAAAACCCTCATTTGGGGCACTCGAAAAATGGAAAATGACTTTTTCGTCCAATGAAAATGAAAATTTCCTTAGGAAACATTGTTTGTCATTTCAATATGCACCCTTGTGCACAATATGAGATCATTTGAACAAACTAGGCAATGAATATGGCCATAATATTGATCATCTAGCTTGAAAGCCATTGATCTCCACAGATGATAGCTCGTTTCTGAGAACACTTTTTTTTAAAAGAATTGTCGTATTACAATTTTATTATTTTTCCTAGTAACTTGGCCACATATGATGACACAATGTGAATGTTTTCCAATTTTTTGTTTTTTTTGAATTTTTTATGCCCGTTTCAAAATGCGGTCAAAACGGCGGGAATGACCTTTCCTAGTTAGTGGTTGAATCTTGGAATTTTTTTGGTGTTTCTCTGATTAAATAGATACTTTTGTACCTATAAATGATTTTTGTAAAAAATAAATAGCAAACTATGAGGCAACCGCAGTTCAAACTTGACCCGCTTCCAACTTAATCGGCGAAAATTTGTCTTTTTCACCAGAGGTGTATCAAAACTTTTTACACCCAATAATTTGGTCATTTGTGCATTAAATATGGCCTAGTATTTCAGAAAAATGATTTGGTCCAATTTTGCAACAAATATATTATAGGTCTTTCACATAAAAACTCAGTTTGGACACTCGAAAAATGATTAAAAATAGCTAGAAAGATCAGAAATGCATACAAATTGGTGCTCATCCATAAAATCTGGTCTAACTTGAGTGAAAATTTGTACAATGCCCTTTTTCAAAATATTTTTGATAGTTGCTTCACAAAATAGCTCTATTTTTAGTACTTGGAAATTATTTTAAATCACAGATTTTTGGACCAATCAGAACACTTCTCACGGATCACCCCACTCTATGTGATCTGAACCGTCCACACCAGGCGAATCCAACGTCTCTCACTCACCTCTCAGCAGGCCAACCCAAACCCTAACTCCACTCCTCTCCCCTCTCTCCCCCGATTCAGATCCCCTCGCAGCCGCCACTTACCTCCCGCCCCCGATTCAGAGCCCGCCGCCCACGCCCGCGCGCTACCACACTCCTCCGCACGTGCGCCACCACACTCCGCTGCCTGCGCCCATAGGATGCAAACCCCACGCCGCTGTTCCTCCGCCCGCTGACCCACCCCGTCCCTGATGCCTCACTCGCCGCGCTCGTCCCGCCCTAACTCCCCTCCCACTCCAGCCACCGCTGTCCCCTTCTCCCTCCCACCCACGCCCCGCACCCACGCCCCCAACCCCACCCCCTTCTCCTTCCCTCAGATCTCGGTCTGCCGCCGCCCCCAACCCCACCCCTACCGCCACCATCGACGACCCTCACTGTAGGCGAGGTCGAGGCCGAGGCCGACCCAAGATCGAGCCCATGCCCAGAGCCGCCCCCAAGATTCGCAGGCAACCCCACGCCAATCAAGACCCTCGATCTGGATCGAGCAGGCGCTCTCCACCGACGGGGCTTGGGCTGGCCGGCGTCCCACGTTGACGTCCTCCTCCCTCCCGCTCCCGGCAACGCGCTCGGTCTCCGTAGCCGGCCTCACCGCCATAGTCACAGGTACTTTTCCTCACCCTTCTCCCTTTCTTGGTCCTCTCCTCTTTGCTCTCTCTCCCCCGTTTGGCTTTGACTCACTAGATTCGCTACTGCTGGGAGGTGCATCGAGTGGGATCTGCGTGGAGATGGCGCGGGTGCTGGCGGGGCGCGGCACCCATGTTGTCATAGCCGCCCGGAACCTCACCGCCGCCGAGACCATGTGCCAGGCCGCAACTTCGCAGCCGACTTCACTGAGAGGGGCCTACCGCTCAACATCCTCCTGTACGTACTACTACTCCAATCATGCGCATCTGATAGTTCAGGTTCTGTCAGGGATTGCTAAGACCATTCAGGTTCAGTTTCAGCGAGATGGCTCTCTGAACCATGAGTACGTAGCACAACGCATGCCTTGCCGTCTGACAGTAGTTGTGCTGTGGCTCTACTACTGTACCATGTGTTCCTACTACTAGCTCTAGTCGTGGATGCTAGGTAGCTCCCTGTTTTATCTGTTTTTATGTAATCCTAGATAGAACCATACAACTGTGGATGACAAACACTGCAATTTAATCTAAAATTGTCATCATGATCCTAGCAAATACTCCTCAAATTACTGTAAATTGTTGCACAATTAGGGGCTAGTGTAGATGCAAAATAAGGTTGCACTTTTAGAGGATATAAGCCACTAATGTTGGATGCTTGGTAGTTGTCTTGTGTTGTGTGCATGTCGGTACTAGCAGTATGTCCGTCAGCAACAAGCATACGATTTGTGCCTATGCTCTACTGTATTGGCCTCATGGGTCATCGCTGATTGACCAGGACTATAGCTTATTCCTTCAGCGTACTATCGCTTTCTCAAGTCAACTCAAGCAATAATTCATGTGGCTCGCTCAATCGGGTGGGCGGCGTATTTATTTAGTATATTCTCTGAAATTGCAAGTTCTGAAGTGTATCATTTTTTTGTGCAGTCAGAGAGCTGAACGGGGCGAGGCTGGAGGCGTCAGTGAGGGCGTACGGCGGTGCCGGCCAGAGGAAGGTGTCCAACAAATGGTTAGGATGTTACCTCCGCCCGCGGGTTTGTGATTCCCCTCGGTACGGGGGCGGTTTCTCTCTTACCTCTGCCCGCGGGTTTGCGATTGGCTCCCTGTTTTATCTGTTTTTATGTAATCCTAGATAGAACCATACAACTGTGGATGACAAACACTGCAATTTAATCTAAAATTGTCATCATGATCCTAGCAAATACTCCTCAAATTACTGTAAATTGTTGCACGATTAGGGGCTAGTGTAGATGCAAAATAAGGTTGCACTTTTAGAGGATATAAGCCACTGATGTTGGATGCTTGGTAGTTGTCTTGTGTTGTGTGCATGTCGGTACTAGCAGTATGTCCGTTAGCAACAAGCATACGAGTTGTGCCTATGCTCTACTGTATTGGCCTCATGGGTCATCGCTGATTGACCAGGACTATAGCTTATTCCTGCAGCGTACTATCGCTTTCTCAAGTCAACTCAAGCAACAATTCATGTGGCTCGCTCAATCAGGTGGGCGGCGTATTTATTCAGTATATTCTCTGAAATTGCAAGTTCTGAAGTGTATCATTTTTGTGTGCAGTCAGAGAGCTGAACGGGGCGAGGCTGGAGGCGTCAGTGAGGGCGTATGGCGGCGCCGGCCAGAGGAAGGTGTCCAACAAATGGTTAGGATGTTACCCCCGCCCGCGGGTTTGTGATTCCCCTCGGTACGGGGGCGGTTTCTCTCTTACCTCCGCCCGCGGGTTTGCGATTGGCTCCCTGTTTTATCTGTTTTTATGTAATCCTAGATTGAACCATACAACTGTGGATGACAAACACTGCAATTTAATCTAAAATTGTCATCATGATCCTAGCAAATACTCCTCAAATTACTGTAAATTGTTGCACGATTAGGGGCTAGTGTAGATGCAAAATAAGGTTGCACTTTTAGAGGATATAAGCCACTGATGTTGGATGCTTGGTAGTTGTCTTGTGTTGTGTGCATGTCGGTACTAGCAGTATGTCCGTTAGCAACAAGCATACGATTTGTGCCTATGCTCTACTATATTAGCCTCATGGGTCATCACTGATTGACCAGGACTATAGCTTATTCCTTCAGCGTACTATTGCTTTCTCAAGTCAACTCAAGCAACAATTCATGTGGCTCGCTCAATCGGGTGGGCGGCGTATTTATTCAGTATATTCTCTGAAATTGCAAGTTCTGAAGTGTATCATTTTTTTGTGCAGTCAAAGAGCTGAACGGGGCGAGGCTGGAGGCGTCAGTGAGGGCGTACGGCGGCGCCGGCCAGAGGAAGGTGTCCAACAAATGGTTAGGATGTTACCTCCGCCCGCGGGTTTGTGATTCCCCTCGGTACGGGGGCGGTTTCTCTCTTACCTCCGCCCGCGGGTTTGCGATTGGCGTGCCTAGGCTGTTTAGGATGTTAGTTTAGTAGTAGATTTTGGCTTGGTGGTTCCTTAATTGCCATGTCCGGTGTAGATTGCGTGGTTAGCCTCTCTGTTCTGGTATTGGATTTAGATATTGTAGTCTGTTTTGATTTGAACCCATCTGTTGTGTTACGCGCCACGTGTATTGTGTCGTGGGTGTCACCTTCTGTCCAAGGTCAATTCGAATTTTCAGCCCAATCCGTTTGGGTTAAGTTGAATTAGCATTTATACTAGCCATCCATGTTTCCTGCTTTTATATGTACACAAACTCGAACCTAAGTTAGGCCTTTGCATTGTCATGGTGGTCTCTCTGTGTGATTCCGCATGGTAATACTGATGCATAAAACTTGGTTTGGTATGGAATTGGCAACCTGTTTAAGTTGTTAGTTTACTTGTGGATTTTGACATAGTGATCCCTTAATCCTTGTAGAGCATTTTTGTTTGTTCTGAACCTGACTGTTATGTCAGTTTTCATGTGACAACCTTGCTGTGCTAGTTTATTTTATTGCAAAGCTTGCCGTGCTAGGTGCATAGCATAAGGTGCCCTGCTTGGCTCGTGCTGAATCTAGTTAAGCAGAGGAATCCTTGCTAATTCTAGCAAGTTTTTTGCTTTCATATCCGAGTTAAAGAAAACTGGAATTGATCTTACAAGTGGCTCAAAACGTGAGACTGCCTGATTCCATTTCAAGGTTGTCACTAACCTGGTAGTTTTATTTGGTGATGCAGTTTGTAAGTTAAAATGATGCCCAGGGTTTAGGCCATGTGTGATTTCTCTTGACATAGATGCTCCTCCCATGCTATGTCTCTCTGTTGAATAGATAGGTTCAGTTTTCCTTTGTTCTATTTCTAGTTTAAGCATAAGCAGGTTCTAGTAAGTGTCTATGCATGTGGCTCACGAGTCGGAATATCTAATCTAATTAGGGACTGCAGACCTGCTGTGTCATGTGCAAACTTGCTTGCATTCAGTTCAGAAATTTCTGAATTCTTTGATGTTTGCTTTCACTCAATGATTGTGGTAGTCAAATTAGATGCCTCCTCTGCTGCAATTCACTCGTCTCCTTGTCATGGTTTGTCTTGAATTTTGGTAGTGTGACAAACACATTAGTAAATTCTAGTTTTTGGGTGCTAATTCTAGTTACTTTATATGGAGCAAAAGTTATCTTGCAGCCATCTAATGTGCAATTTTAATAATATTTCATATCCTGTTTTTTTAGTTGTATATGTCATTCGTGCATTAATTCCTTTTCTTATGTACCAGCTCCCTAATCATGTTTTTTGTTTTTTGGGTTGCTATCTTAGGAGAGTGTCCTATATGGGGAAGCAAAGCAGCGGCATGCTGCTCCTTTGGAAGGTCGGCTCCTGGACCATTTGTGCTCTGCTTGATACCATCTCTTTGTATTGTTGCTGCATTGATGCTGAGATGGACGCATTTTTCCTGGAATTTGGTTGTGACAGGCAAGACTTATTGTATGTGAGGCTTGTGAGCTCACTTTAGTGTTCTTTCCTGTAATACTGTAAGCGAGATGGATGCATTTTTTGGTGCCTGTAGTGTTCTTTCCTGTACTCATGTAATACTGTAAGTGAGATGCATGTATGAGAGAGAATTATTGAGTGTTTGCTGTTCAAATGTGTAAACTGGAAATCAGTGAATAAAAAGACCAAATGTTCCATTGGACCAAATAATATATGCGCTCTAAAAAGGCTATGTCCCAAATAATAGTGGACTGGAAAATTGTTTATTTCTGGAAAACATGAACAAAAAGGCTTAACGAAATGGTCTGCAAAAGGGCCATGGCCCAAAAAATTAAAAGGCTGAATTGTTGGGCTTGGCCCATGAAGCTGACAAAAAATTCATAGGAAAATATATATAAATGGGCTGAATTAATGGGCTTGGCCCATATAAACACCAAATTGCACCGGGCTGATTCTTATCCACGTCAGCTTGCCATGGTGGATCCTACGTGTCCTGGGGAGGCTGCTAGTGACCAAAAATTTGGTTAAAGAATCAATGACCTTTTACATATCACAAAGAAGGTCATGAATTTCAGTTTACGTCCGCCAGCTTTTGGCCTTCTGTTTTTTATCACAAAAAGGTCGCAAATGAAAAACTATGACCTTTCAGCGGCCAATAGTGAGGGTCAGAAGTTGACATATTTCTTATAGTGCATGATCTTTATGATAGAGAGTCTCTCATTTTGTCACTTTCATATACTAATGGGAATTTTTCATTTTAGAACTTGGCTTGTATATTCCAATGATGGGCTTCCTCAAATTGCCCTAGGTCTTCGTGAGCAAGCGAGTTGGATGCACACCCACTTAGTTTCTTTTGTTGAGCTTTCATATACTTATAGCTCTAGTGCATCCGTTGCATGGCAATCCCTACTCACTCACATTGATATCTATTGATGGGCATCTCCATAGCATGTTAATACGCCTAGTTGATGTGAGACTATCTTCCCCTCTTTTTGTCTTCTCCACAACCACCATTCTATTCCACATATAGTGCTATATCCAAGGCTCACGCTCATGTATTGCGTGAAGATTGAAAAAAGTTTTGAAAATGTCAAAAGTATGAAACAATTGCTTGGCTTGTCATCGGGGTTGTGCATGATTTAAATACTTCGTGTGATGAAGATAGAGCATAGCCAGACTATATGGTTTTATAGGGATAACTTTCTTTAGCCATGTTATTTTGAGAAACATAATTTCTTTGATTAGTATGCTTGAAGTATTATTATTTTTATGTCAATATGAACTTTTGTCTTGAATCTTTTGGATCTAAATGTTCATGCCACAATTAAGAAGAATTACATTGAAATTATGCCAAGTAGCACTCCGCATCAAAAATTCTTTTTTATCATTTACCTACTCGAGGACGAGCAGGAATTAAGCTTGGGGATGCGTGATACGTCTCCAACGTATCTATAATTTTTGATTGCTCCATGCTATATTATCTACTGTTTGGACTATATTGGGCTTTGTTTTCCACTTTTATATTACTTTTGGGACTAACCTATTAACTGGAGGCCCAGCCCAGAATTGCTGTTTTTTTGCCTATTTTAGTGTTTCGAAGAAACGGAATATCAAACGGAGTCCAAACGGAATAAAACCTTCGAGAACGTGATTTTCTCACCGAATATGATCCAGGAGACTTGGACCCCACGTCAAGAAAGAAGAGAGGCGGCCACGAGGGTGGAGGGCGCCCCCCTAGGGCGCACCCCCTGCCTCATGGGCCCCTCGAAGCTCCACCGACGTACTCCTTCCTCCTATATATACCTACGTACCCCCAAACTATTAGATACGGAGCCAAAAACCTAATTCCACCGCCACAACCTTCTGTACCCATGAGATCCCATCTTGGGGCCTGTTCCGGAGCTCCGCCGGAAGGGGAATCCACCACATAGGGCTTCTACATCATCACCATAACCCCTCCGATGAAGTGTGAGTAGTTTACCTCAGACCTTCGGGTCCATAGTTAGTAGCTAGATGGCTTCTTCTCTCTCTTTGGATCTCAATACAATGTTCTCCCCCTCTCTCGTGGAGATCTATTCGATGTAATCTTCTTTTTGCGGTGTGTTTGTTGAGACCGATGAATTGTGGGTTTATGATCAAGTTTATCTATGAACAATATTTGAATCTTCTCTGAATTCTTTTATGTATGATTGGTTATCTTTGCAAGTCTCTTCGAATTATCAGTTTGGTTTGGCCTACCAGATTGGTTTTTCTTGCAATGGGAGAAGTGCTTAGCTTTGGGTTCAATCTTGTGGTGTCCTTTCCCAGTGATAGTAGGGGCAGCAAGGCACGTATTGTATTGTTGCCATCGAGGATAACAAGATGAGGTTTTTATCATATTGCATGAATTTATCCCTCTACATCATGTCATCTCGCTTAAGGCGTTACTCTGTTTTCTTGAACTTAATACTCTAGATGCATGCTGGATAGCGGTCGATGAGTGGAGTAATAGTAGTAGATGCAGGCAGGAGTCGGTCTACTTGTCTCGGACATGATGCCTATATACATGATCATACCTAGATATTCTCATAACTATGCTCAATTCTGTCAATTGCTCAACAGTAATTTGTTCACCCACTGTAGAATACTTATGCTCTTGTGAGAAGCCACTAGTGAAATCTATGCCCCCCCGGGTCTATTCTCATCATATCAATCTTCAATCACTTTATTATTGCTTTGCTTTTTTACTTTGCTTTTATTTTACCTTGCATCTTTATATCAAAAATGCCAAAAATACTATCTATCATCTCTATCAGATCTCACTCTCGTAAGTGACCGTGAAGGGATTGACAACCCCTAATCGCGTTGGTTGCGTTGAGCTATTTGTTTTGTGAAGGTACGAGGGACTTGCGTGTAGCCTCCTACTAGATTGATACCTTGGTTCTCAAAACCTGAGGGAAATACTTACTCTACTCTGCTGCATCACCCTTTCCTCTTCAAGGAAATTCAACGCAGTGCTCAAGAGGTAGCATGCGTACAATATATGAACGAATAGCAGAGTTTGCTTGCAAATATTGTTAACTTTTGTCTTTTAACTTATTTTCAACACTGGAGCTCTCATGTTATATCCCTCATCAAAAAGTAGTACAAAAACACAAAGATAAAGAAAACAAAATGATGCTTCATGTAACAATATAATGAATAGCTATATTGAATCTCACAGAAAAATTGCTTCAGTGATATATATATGTTTAGAAAAACACAAGGATTAGTTGTAGCCCATTTAGGAGGAAGACACATATTACTTGTATAGAAACATTAGATATGAAATTTGACTATTACTCCCTCCGTTCCAAAAATAGATGACCCAACTTTGTACTAAGTTTGTACTAAAGTTAGTACAAAGTTGGGTCATCTATTTTGGAACGGAGGGAATAGTTCATAACAAGTGTGAATGACTATAAGTTCATAACATATCAAAAAAATTATTTGGAAAATGCTCAGGAAAAATGGCAAAATGCTGCTAGCGTTAGTCTTAATACATATCTGTGTGTACTTGGTAGTAGCCTTTCAAGCACGAGGATTATGACTTGACCAGAGATTCAGGGTAGAAGCACAAATTGCAGAGATGGTTTATGACATATGATTATGTTTAACAACTTAAGGATGGTGATTATATCTCTATTTCTATACTGTCGCGCAGGTGAGTGTCTCTCTTGCCACCCGCTTTCTGTTATTCATATGTTTCTTTTCTACTCCCTCAGTTCCCAAATATAAGTCTTTCAAGAGATTCCAACACTGACTACATATGGAGTAAAATGAGTGAATCCACACTCTAAAATATGTCTACATACATCTGTATGTTGTAATCCATTTGAAATGTCTAAAAAGACTTATATTTAGGAATGGAGGGAGTATATCTAGAACTGCTCTTTCATTTGGGTTTGTCAAGGTTTGACATGCTTCTGGTGGTTAATCTCTGTAGGCTTTCTTTGACCTGGAGAATGGCAACCAAGAGCTCAAGAGTGATAAGGACATCTATATCAACACCTCAATGTGCCGATGGCATGCAGTAGACGCGTGAGCTCCTCATCTAGGTTGACCACCACTGCGGTTCACGTGGCGTCGACGCCAAGAGGGAGTAGAAGGTGAGGTCGAATCCGGCCGGTCTTCCTCTTTCAATCCTCCGTACCTGCCCTTGGATTTCAGATATATAAAGAGCCGAATATGTTCAGTGATGTTGGACATTATTGTCAATATTTCTAAGATATAATCAAATGCTCTTGTAGGTGGGCATAATGGAATGGAAAGTATAGAGATGATATTTGAAGGTTCATCAATGTACTGTTTGCTAAATCCTGATTCCCATCATTACCGTTCTCCCAAATCTCCATCATTTTCGTATATTATTAAGAAAGATCATTATATTGCTTTGTTCATACCCATTTTGTCATGGCTACATATTAAGGACCGTCTGTTTTATATTTTCATTGATATAAGACAAGTTACACATATAAAACACAGAATGATAAAAGACCAGAACAGCCAAAAAAATACAAAGATTAACATGGAAGAATATAGAATTTTCAAGTATGCATGAGGCTTCTCTGCCTGTTCAAATTTACTTACACAATTTTCCATGTACTGCTATTGCTTCCACTGTGCCTGCCGTTTTAGCCATCAGTTGTGGATTTTCCATGTCCAGGAGCCGATGCAGCTCCTAATATTTTTGTGTACTACAAGTAGTTGGGGGCTGCTAAATCTCAGAGAAGGCTCTATCTAGCATGAGGGAGGGCTTAATTTTACAATCCAATCAATTATTATGTAAACTTTGTTTTTATTTTCTTTTGTTCCGATTGTCATGGAAAATGATGATTCATTTAATGTTGTCATCTTATTTTATTTTACAGTCTTGCTGCTCTGCTTTATGAGTGAATGCTCTCCTGCCGCAGTTCTTTTCGGTCTTCTCTTTTGTTAACAGCTAGCACTCAGTTGGACTGCATATACACATTAGCAAATGCAGCATCCACCGCTGCTGCTCGCCGTCCATTCATGGCGTCGGCGTTGGTCTCCTTCTCACCTTCCATGTTCTCTTCCGTACAACTTCCCACTGCCACCACCACCGCTCGAGGTACTCACTCATTCCCCTTCCTTCCTCTCCAATTAGTTTTTTATTGTTCATTTACAAAGATAATTCTGCATTTTCTGTTCCTTGGTATTTGATTAATTTTGTACTAACAGTTTGTACAAGTAAGTTCATGATTTGCCACGTGATATCTGACCGCGTACAGCCACGTAAAGATGCACCACCAACTCCTTGTCAACAATGATTCGAAGCAAATGCTTTGACAGCCCAAAGCACCAAAGCTTAACTTCTAGACCAGGACATGAATTTAACTTAAGAGGTACACACATTTGCATGTTAGCTGCATGAATTAGGAGGGTCAAGTAGCATAATTTAGCTGCACAACTGTGATGTACACGTGTGCTTTGCTAGAGATCGTTGCTAACTGAATGATACTTGTGTACAGCTCCAATTACTGCATTTTGGCTATATATTTTCTTGGATAAATGATTGGTTGAAATGGTAAGCATTCCCTGGTTGATTAATCTCTATGCTGCCCTTCTATAGATGCCGAGAGTGGGAGTAGGATCCTCATAATGTTATTTCACTTCATCTTAATTAACAAGAAATTTTGCTAGGGGAAATCATTTCTTCAATCCTCATCTACCTGGATATCCACTTCGGCTCACACCCCGCCAATGCCAAGCAAGAAGATGGTGAGGTCGAATCCGACTAGTCTATCTGTTTCGATCCTCCCTCCTTGCTCATGGATTTTGGTCAGACTACGTGTGAGAGTGGAAAAGTTTTATCCCTTGCTTCATTTTGCCTGTATGGAAGTACGAGTGAACTGCCGTTCTACCTTACAATTAGTTTACAACTCTCATTCTTTTAACTGCTTAGGTTGAGTCTCACATGAACGTGATGTTGCTGGTAAATTTAAAGAACAAATAGTTCTAGTTCATAATAAGCGAATGTAGTGCCTTAGTTTTCTCTTCCTAAGTAAATGCGTCTAATTTTGAGGAACGTTTATTAAAAAATTAGAATCGTTGCCTTCTGAAGATCATGAATCCAAAAACTATACACGCTTAAAGATATATTGTCAGGACCCCGATTCCAAGTCACATCGATCTAGCTGGTAACACCTCATATCACTTTGCGGCCTCACGCACGGTATTCCCGCGGGTGTCGCCTTACCATGGCCCGGGACCGTTTGCGCCTTTTGGCTCACATATATGATAGTGTCGCTAGCATCCATATGACAAAGAACCCGGGCCGACATGACTAGTCGTGAACCCAAAGTGGCACTAACTTACGGGGACAGACATACATGAATCAACATCGAGCATGTCGGTCAGCAGCGTGCGAATCCGGGCTGTAGCACTGGGCTAACAGGACTCCGGTGAACCGGGCTGTAGCAGGCTAGGCAGGACTCTGGATGTCACCGCGTGACATTTCCCCGAAGGGACAGACACAGGAACAAAGTGAATCACATGCCGGCCAGTCAAGTGTTTCGGAGCAGTAGTGCCGGGCTAGCAGGACTCCGGTGAACCGGGCCGTAGCGGACTACTATGGCTCATGGAAGCACAAGACTACATTTCCCCATAAGAGAGGCTACCAAGGATAAACAACTAGGTTGTCGGATCCCACACATACCAAGCATTTCAATCATACACACAATATGCTCGATATGTGTAAATACAACATGGCATCACAACATAACTCTACGACTCAAGTATTTATTCAATAGGCTCTGAGGAGCGAGATATTACAAACATGGGTCTCATGACCCAACATTCAGAGCATACAAGTCAAAGCACATGCGGAAGCTTAACATGTCTGAGTACAGACATCTACAAATGAAAAAGGCTGAGAAGCCTGACTATCTATCAGATCCTGCCGAGGGCACAAGATCGTAGCTGAGGTAACAAGCTAAACATCAAAGTCCACGCGGAACTACTAGCAAGACTGGCATCTCTCTGCAAAACATAAAATAGGCAAACGTGAGTACAAATGTACCCAACAAGACTTACATCAGAACTAGCTACATATGCATTAGTATCAATAAAGGGGGTGGTGGATTTTGACTGCAGCAGGCCAACTTTGACTCGGTGGCTATCCTGAACTACGACTACAAGTAACTCTTTTGAGGTGGCGCACACGAGTCCACATATTCACCATACCAATACACCGCTATGGATCCGCTCCCGTCTCCCCACGAGAAGGCCATCCATAGCACTCACGCTTATCTTGCGAGTTTTAGAGTATCCACTTTCACTTGTCTATGAACTGTATAGGCAACCAAGTAGTCCTTTACCGCGGACACGGCTATTCGAATAGATGATGTTAACCCTGCAGGGGTGTACTTCTTCACACACGCTCTCACCACTTATCGCCGTTTACACGACATGTACTCGGCAACCTTCAAGCGGAAGCCCAACGAGGGTGTCGGCCACGGCCTACCTAAACACTCAAGTCCCTAGTCTAGGTTTATCGCCTATTCAGGTTCCATCCGCAGGGAGTCCGGCCGAGGTTTCCACATACGGCCCGGAACAATGTGTACAGGGTTCCGAGACACTAAACGAGCGCCCGGCATGCCCGACCACGTGCCTACCGCATCATAGCCCACCCCTCGGGTCAGCACTGCGCACGGCCTCCAGCATACTACAAACACCAGAAACTACTTGCAACTCCTGGACAGAGGACAAGGGTGGATAAGAAGCCGAGAGGGTCCATTGGTTTCAGGCCCAATGCATGGTAGTAGCTGAATCTTAAATCACACATACAGATCTTAGTGCTTAAGGACGGTTCCAATGAAACAACCCACCATGTACTCCTACATGGCCTCTCATCGATACCTTTACCAAATCGTGTTTACACGCTTAGCTCACACTTAGTAGGACATGTTCATGACCATTCCAATTCATCCCCAATGAATCAGACCTGACTCAACTCTAAGCAGTAGCAGGCATGACAAACAAGCATGAATGAGTAGGCACATCAGGGCTCAAACAACTCCTACTCATGCTAGTGGGTTTCATCTATTTATTGTGGCAATGACAGGTCATGCAGAGGAAAAGGGGTTCATCTACCACAACATGTAACAGTTGAATCGATGTTGTCCTAATATAGTAAAAGAGAGCAGGAGCGAGAGAGTGGGATTGTATCAGAATGAACAAGGGGGTTTTGCTTGCCTGGCACTTCTGAAGATAGCATTGGGTCTTCATCAGTGTCAATGATCACATCGTCGAAGCAACGTCTACTGAGAGGGGACAAATACTGGCAACAGAGAAAGAAACACAATCAATGCAATGCACAATATGATGCATGATCATGACATGGTAAAATGAGTGTGTTGGGCTAATACAACTACAACCAGATTGGTTTGAGCTATTTTGAACCAAAGATTCAAAGTTCAAACTCATTTGTGATCTTAAATAGTGCTTTATCATGTTTTGCACTAAACAACAAGTTAACTGGTTTAAACATGTATGACACTAGTACAGATGGATAGATTGGATTGTTCTGATCAGTTTTCATATATAATTTGTTTGATTTGGAGTTACGGTTGAATTACTATGAATTTTTGAAGTTTGCAACATTTTCTGGAATTTCCTATATAAGAATAAATCCAGAAAAGGATTTACTGCGTCAGCCTGGCGTCAGTGTGACGGCAGCGGTCAACTGAGACGGTCCAGGTCAAACCTGACCTGCGGGTCCCGTCTGTCAGTGTCAATTAAACTAACTAAGTTTAGTTAGCGTTAAACTAATACTAACCTAGTTTAGTTAGTGGCCTGGGGCCCACACGTCAGTGACCCAGAGGGTCAAACTGGGTCCACCCGGGGTCAACGGTCAGCGGGGTCAAACTCGCCGACGGCGCGACACCGGCGATGATAGGCGTGGCGGAGGGGCTCAGAAATGAGCCGAATGGCATCATTTTGGCTGCGGTCTGTTGCGTTCGAATGCACGCAGCGGCGTGCATCAAGTGGTGGCAGCGGTAGGTGCTGGGGTGGCCGGAAACAACAGCGGCGAGCAAGTCCGCGGCGGCCGGAGTTCTGTCAAGCTCGGGGTCGATGTTGCGGTGCACGGGAGGACTAGCTGATGGTGGTGTTGGGTTTCTGGGAGCATGCTAAACACATAGCAGTGCTCAGACGCGAATGTTGCTAGCCTATTCGCCGGCGACGACGAGCGCGGCGGCGGTGAGCTTTTGGGTCCTGTGGCTAGCACGCCTATAGCACGCAAATGAACATGGGAGAAGGGGGGGAAAGATGGCGGGGCTCACGGTGAGTCTTCTCGTGCAGCCGTTGAGCTCGGGGAGGCACGGATGGCGACGTAATGACGATGGCGATCCGACGGCCGTGCGCGGGGAAGGCGGGTCGGTGGCGAGGCAACAGAGCATCCGGCGATGCATGGCTCAGCGAGGGGGTCGAGGACGAAGTGGCGGAGCTTCTGTGCGTGGAGAGAGGTTGAGGAGGAGGTGGTGGCTATGGTGAACGGCGTCGGCGGTGATGAGCTCCGCTCGGGCGGCGCGAAACAGAGAGCAGAGGAGGGGGAAGGAGTCCAGGGAAAGTGAGAGGGGTCAGGGGTGTGCGTGGCGTCGCGGGAGGTGTCCAGGGCAATGAGGGGGCAGCCAGGCAGGGTGGAGGTGGCGCGCGCGCGGCGAGCACACGCCCTCCTGCCTACTGGCAGGAGGTTGAAGACGGTGCGGCGGCTGGGCTGGGCCAGCTACAGTGCTAGGCCAGGTGGCTGTACACGAGGTAAGCCCAGGTGGGTTTTCTCTCTCTCTCCTTTCTAATTCTTTTCTGTTTTTCTATTTCTTCTGTAGTTTCAGGGCTTTATTAAAAATATTTAGGCACACTCAAAAATCATGAAACTTTCTCAAGCCCACTTTTTGGAATATATCCAACAGTAAACATTTAAGTTTATGATTATTTGGACATTTAAAATATTTTATAGCATTTAAATGTCCAAATGCAAATAACATATGATTTAATCCAGTGACCTTATGATGTCCTAGAAAAGTGTGCACCATTTTTGTCAGAGGTTCTAGACCTTATGATGAACATTTTTGAAGGGCAATTCAGGTTCATTGAAAATATTTTTATTTTGATCATAGTTGCATTTCATTTGGTGCTAGGGTTTGTCATCCCCATTTCAAATTTCAAACAAATATAGACATGATGCATGAATGCTTATGAAACTAATTGCAATCAAACTCTAGGGCTGTGACAACTCACCCCCACTAAACAGGAATCTCGTCTCGAGATTCAAGACGTGAGGTAAGAAGACAGAGGGGGTACAAGCTAACATGATCTTCATGATCCCTTGCTTCAGATCGATCATAGCGTCATTCCTTTCAAGATCTTCATCCAACACGAAGACGACGGATAGGAACTCTACCAGAATCGATTTTCTTGAAGATCGGGTAACTCAAGATCAACTCTTAGGGTGAGATATAAAACATCTCTTGTGCTGAGACACGAAACATACATCAGGGTGATGGGAAGAGATAGATGTCAAGGGTTCAATTTGGTAGGCAATAATTCCAGCAGTAGTAAGATGGTGCATGGTTTCAAAGTAGCGAGGAGATAATTGCCATGACTCCATAACGGGGCGCCTTGGGGGAGGTGACTCATAGAGTTATTCCCCTAAATGGCAAAAAGAATTACTTTTGATTCATAGATCATTGAGACTCTTTATACCAACCTAAGGCAATCACAATCGATCGTTTGACGGAGTTCAAAGGAATGGCATATCCGGATTTGAATGGATGATGTGGACTACCTTGTTGGAGACAACACAATGGATGATTTTGCTTATCATCGGAAATGGATGGGACTCATGGTAGGACCACTTCTGAAGATGATCCTGAACAACATTTGCTGAGAAGGGCAGTCCAAGGGAGATTGGCACAAGGCGGTGCAAGCTGGGAACAAAATGCAAATGCTTGGAATGTTCCAACCATCATGTCTGCCAGAGATTCAGATCCGTTTGGTAATGGGATATTTCAGACAGCATGTCTCGAAAAGGAAAGGTTGCAACACAAATCGACGAGATGATGTTGCCAGATTCTCGGGGAATGAACTATGATAGCAAGCCCCAAAACACGAGCAGGTTTTGCTACACACCTATGAACACACTGTCCTAGACAAGCGTGACCACGTGGCAGTCTTATAATAAAACACTATCCAGTTCAGGTTAGGATCCATCATCAAGGATTTCGAAGTCCTTACGCGCGCTAGACTTCTTTTCCTTGAACAAGTCAATCAGTGGCTTGAAGTGCTAGGGAACATATGGAATGAAGGTTGCAAGTCTCCAAACCACAAGATACTTCGCACATATGCATGAATGACTTGGGATGATTCCGGGGGAAGCAAAAACAAGCTTTCTCGAATTCATGGCGGCAACTTACATCGATTGCACGTGAACTTAGAGGAAGTCGCTACTTTCATCCAAACATATGCTTCATGAACGGAACATGAAGACATCGTTTACAAAGTTTCCAACACTAGCTTAATGTTTAACACGAATCATGGTGGAGACAAGATGCTGCTGATGGGCTCAACAGCAACTCATCGGAATTTCCATATCACTGGACTTCCACCATCGTGTGAACACGGTGATAGCATTGGTCAGACCAAAAGATGTAATGGTGAATGCTCGAGGGATCAACCACGAGTAAGACAACATTACGAAGATCGTTGGTTCTGATTTGATTTTATGATAGCCCATACTCAAGTCAAAGTTTTGACAAGGCAATAGATCCAACAACTGATCACGAGGACCAATCGATGGAGATATCATCTTGCTTCAACACACACACACACACACACACAAAGATATCCCTTAACATGAATTAAGTCAGACAAGCTTTTATCTTCCAACTCTCCAAGTCGTTGTTTGGCTTAACCAACTAGCTCAGGGGTATCCAACACAGATTCTTGGAGAATGGGTGGTTTGGAGGAAAACCAACATGATCACAAACTCAACATAGCGGTCAGGTGACAACCTGGTAATACTTCCGAGAGGATATTCGGAACATCATGAACCACCGATATGTTACTAAGCTCAAGAACAATCTTGCTTTTCAGAGCAAGACGATATGATCAAATAAGCAAGGGATTGAATAATCCTAACTCATTGATCGAAGAGTGCACCAGAAATAAGGACTAGGTAGCACAATCTATCTTAAAATTATGATTCAATAACCAACACGCTAAGAATGAGAATATTATCCATTAACTACCAAGCAACTAGTTGCTAGGAGTATTGATTTCACACATCATGGTTCACTTGTCGGTATTCCGGTTGCAACAACATGGAACCGAGGAGCGAATGATGATGGCGAGAAGTATCACTGTGTCAAGAATTCATAAGAGGTGGTGCAATTCTCATGATAATCCTGACATAAGGAGGCAACACTGCAAGGTAGAACAGAACAAAAGCTAGATTGGCATTTTGATCTGCGGAATACAACTACTTTGACCCAATCCTAGATATGGATGAGGTACTGGAGTTCGTTTCTCCTAGTCATTCTGGAATAGAATGGCTTGACAGACCACAAGAATAATAGGCATCGACAGCGAATGCACGCATACTCTTGAGTATCAAATGATAGACGGGGATCAGAATACAACTAAAGAGAACAACTCAAGGAACATATAAATTTCTGAGTTGTGGATTCATGGGTTAGTATGTCAAACGAGTTCAACAAATTTCTTTCGGATAACCCATGCAGAATGATAGAACTGGCAGAGTCACAATATGAATGGAGTACTCCTCAAGAGCACCCTGGTTGTGATCTTTTGGTTCAAAGGAACTACTACCATAAGCAGTTCATGGTATTTGGAAGAAGGAAATACCACGGACCTCGAGGGCTATCGCAAAGGTTACTAATATCCTAAAGGTACGAGCAACACTATCAACACGAGGTAAGTAGAGTGAATCTTGGGTCAAGAACCCAAGACTAGAATACCTACTACTAAATGGCATCACGAGATGCTTTTGAGAATGGTGGCCAGAATCATCACACCAGAAACACAAAACATGGCTAGATTACTAGGTGACTCCCTAAAACACCTAGGGTCATAATAATAGCTCCAACATATATGTCGAGGCAATAGAGTACCTCAACTCACCGATTAGTGTGGTTAAACTGACCCAAAGAAACATTGGAACGGGAAGGAGGGATTTGCATATGCATCAGACTATTTAGAAACCTGGGATGACTCGGACAACATAACGGCTGTAAATGCTCAAAGGAGTTGAGACATCCTGCAAAAATGGTGGCATAACCACTCAGAAGCACAATATCAAGGTTCAGAGGCTTGAATCCATCAATCCTATAAGTCTCTATCATAGTAACTCGTCATCCTGATAGATAGATGAGAAGGCCTAGTTCTTAACCCCATAGAAGAGAAGAGGATGACTCGGATCAGAAGGGCATAAGGTAAAGGAGTAAAAAGAGCCTTACGTTCCCTTCCATAATCAATTCCCTTATATAACTAAAGCATTTCTAGACTCAATTTCGACCAGTTTGGCTTGGTAATCCTACAGGTAGTCATGCTCTGATACCAAAACTGTCAGGACCCCGATTCCAAGTCACATCGATCTAGCTGGTAACACCTCATATCACTTTGTGGCCTCACGAACGGTATTCCCACGGGTGTCGCCTTACCATGGCCCGAGACCGTTTGCGCCTTTTGGCTCACATATATGATAGTGTCGCTAGCATCCATATGACAGAGAACCCGGGCCGACATGACTAGTCGTGAACCCAAAGTGGCACTAACTTACGAGGACATACATACATGAATCAACATTGAGCATGTCGGTCAGCAGCGTGCGAATCCGGGCTGTAGCACTGGGCTAACAGGACTCCGGTGAACCGGGCTGTAGCAGGCTAGGCAGGACTCCGGATGTCACCGCGTGACATTTCCCAAAAGGGATAGACATAGGAATGAAGTGAATCACATGCCGGCCAGTCAAGTGTTCCGGAGCAGTAGTGCTGGGCTAGCAGGACTCCGGTGAACCGGGCTGTAGCGGACTACTATGGCTCATGGAAGCACAAGACTACATTTCCCCATAAGAGAGGCTACCAAGGATAAACAACTAGGTTGTCGGATCCCACACATACCAAGCATTTCAATCATACACACAATATGCTCAATATGTGTAAATACAACATGGCATCACAACATAACTCTACGACTCAAGTATTTATTCAATAGGCTCCGAGGAGCGAGATATTACAAACATGGGTCTCATGACCCAACATTCAGAGCATACAAGTCAAAGCACATGCGGAAGCTTAACATGTCTGAGTACAGACATCTACAAATGAAAAAGGCTGAGAAGCCTGACTATCTACCAGATCCTACCGAGGGCACAAGATCATAGTTGAGGTAACAAGCTAAACTTCGAAGTCCACGCGGAACTACTAGCGAGACTGGCGTTTGTCTGCAAAACATAAAATAGGCAAACGTGAGTACAAATGTACCCAGCAAGTCATACATCAGAACTAGCTACATATGCATTAGTATCAATAAAGGGGGTGGTGGATTTTGACTGCAGCAAGCCAACTTTGACTCGGTGGCTATCCTGAACTACGACTGCAAGTAACTCTTTTGAGGTGGCGCACACGAGTCCACATATTCACCATACCAATACACCGCTATGGATCCGCTCCCATCTCCCCACGAGAAGGCCATCCATAGCACTCATGCTTATCTTGCGAGTTTTAGAGTATCCACTTTCACTTGTCTATGAACTGTATAGGCAACCAAGCAGTCCTTTACTGTGGACGCGGCTATTCGAATAGATGATGTTAACCCTGCAGGGGTGTACTTCTTCACACACGCTCTCACCACTTATCACCGTTTACACGACATGTACTCGGCAACCTTCAAGCAGAAGCCCAGCGAGGGTGTCGGCCACGGCCTACCTAAACACTCAAGTCTCTAGTCCAGGTTTACCGCCTATTCAGGTTCCATCCGCAGGGAGTCCGACCGAGGTTTCCACATACGGCCCTGAACGATGTGTACAGGGTTCCGAGAAACCAAACGGGCACCCGGCATGCCCTGCCACGTGCCTACCGCATCACAGCCCACCCCTCGGGTCAGCGCTGTGCACGGCCTCCAGCATACTACAAACACCAGAAACTACTTGCAACTCCTGGACAGAGGACAAGGGTGGATAAGAAGCCGAGAGGGTCCATTGGTTTCAGGCCCAATGAATGGTAGTAGCTGAATCTTAAATCACACATAGAAATCTCAGTGCTCAAGGACGGTTCCAATGAAACAACCCACCATGTAATCCTACATGGCCTCTCATCGATACCTTTACCAAATCGTGTTTACACGCTTAGCTCACACTTAGTAGGACATGTTCATGACCATTCCAATTCATTCCCGATGAATCAGACCTGACTCAACTCTAAGCAGTAGCAGGCATGACAAACAAGCATGAATGAGTAGGCACATCAGGGCTGAAACAACTCCTACTCATGCTAGTGGGTTTCATCTATTTACTGTGGCAATGACAGGTCATGCAGAGGAAAAGGGGTTCAACTACCGCAGCATGTAACAGTTGAATCGATGTTGTCCTAATGCAGTAAAAGAGAGCAGGAGCGAGAGAGTGGGATTGTATCGGAATGAACAAGGGGGTTTTGCTTGCCCAGCACTTCTGAAGATAGCATTCGGTCTTCATCAGTGTCAATGATCACATCGTCGAAGCAACATCTACTGAGAGGGGACAAATACCGGCAACAGAGAAAGAAACACAATCAATGCAATGCACAATATGATGCATGATCATGACATGGTAAAATGAGTGTGTTGGGCTAATACAACTACAACCAGATTGGTTTGAGCTATTTTGAACCAAAGATTCAAAGTTCAAACTCATTCGTGATCTTAAATAGTGCTTTATCAAGTTTTGCACTAAACAGCAAGTTAACTGGTTTAAACATGTATGACACTAGTACAAATGGATAGATTGGATTGTTCTGATCATTTTTCATATATAATTTGTTTGATTTGGAGTTACGGTTGAATTACTATGAATTTTTGAAGTTTGCAACATTTTCTGGAATTTCCTACATAAGAATAAATCCATAAAAGGATTTACTGCGTCAGCCTGGCGTCAGTGTGACGGCAGCGGTCAACTGAGACGGTCCAGGTCAACCTTGACCTGTGGGTCCCGTCTGTCAGTGTTAATTAAACTAAGTTTAGTTAGCATTAAACTAATACTAACCTAGTTTAGTTAGTGGCCTGGGGCCCACATGTAAGTGAGCCAGAGGGTCAAACTGGGTCCACCCGGGGTCAACGGTCAGCGGGGTCAAACTCGCCAGCGGCTCGACGCCGGCGACGACAGGCGCGGCGGAGGGGCTCGGAAATGAGCCACAAGGCATCATTTTGGCCGCGGTCTGTTGCGTTCGAACGCACGCAGCGGCGCGCATCAAGTGGTGACAGCGGTAGGTGCTTGGGTGGCCAGAAACAACGGCGGCGAGAAAGTCCGTGGCTGCCGGAGTTCGGTCAAGCTCGGGGTCGACATTGCGGTGCACAGGAGGACTAGCTGATGGTGGTGTTGGGTTTCTGGGAGCATGCTAAACACGTAGTAGTGCTCGGATGCGAAGGTTGCTAGCCTATTCGCCGGCGACGATGAGCGCGGCGGCGGTGAGCTCTCGGGTCCGGTGGCTAGCACGCCTATAGCACGCAAATGAACATGGGAGAAGGTGGGGAAAGATGGCGGGGCTCATGATGAGTCTTCTGGTGCAGCCGTTGAGCTCGGGGAGGCACAGACGGCGACGTAATGACGATGGCGATCCGACGGCCAAGCGCGGGGAAGACGGGTCGGTGGCGAGGCAACAGAGCATCCGGCGATGCATGGCTCAGCAAGGGGGTCGAGGACGAAGTGGCGGAGCTTCTGGGCGTGGAGAGAGGTTGAGGAGGAGGTGGTGGCTACGGAGAACAGCGTCGGTGGCGACGAGCTCCGCTCGGGTGGCGCGAAACAGAGAACAGAGGAGGGGGAAGGAGTCCAGGGAAAGTAAGAGGGGTCAGGGGTGTGCGTGGTGTCGCGGGAGGTGTCCAGGGCAACGAGGGGGCAGCCAGGCAGGGTGGCGGTGGTGCGCGTGTGCGGAGAGCACACGCCCTCCTACCTACTGGCAGGAGGTTGAAGACAGTGCACCGGCTGGGCTGGGCCAGCTACAGTGCTGGGCTAGGCGGCTGTACAGGAGGTAAGCCCAGGTGCATTTTCTCTCTCTCTCTCGCCTTTCTAATTCTTTTTTGTTTTTCTATTTCTTCTGTAGTTTCAGGGCTTTATTAAAAATTCTTAGGCACACTCAAAAATCATGAAACTTTCTCAAGCGCACTTTTTAGAATATATCCAACAGTAAACATTTAAGTTTATGATTATTTGGACATTTAAAATATTTTATAGCATTTAAATGTCCAAATGCAAATAACATATGATTTAATCCAGTGACCTTATGATGTCCTAGAAAAGTGTGCACCATTTTTGTCAGAGGTTCTAGACCAAGGCAAAGATGATGAACATTTTTGAAGGGCAATTCAGGTTCATTGAAAATATTTTTATTTTGATCCTAATTGCATTTCATTTGGTGCTAGGGTTTGTCATCCCCATTTCAAATTTCAAACAAATATAGACATGATGCATGAATGCTTATGAAACTAATTGCAATAAAACTCTAGGGCTGTGACATATATGTCCTTGTAATCGTAGGAAATGCTGGGCAAGTAAGTTATCGAGTTGAAGCTTTCCTACTAATGAGGCGAGATGTTGGTACACAAAAGGGTCTTTCAATTATTGGAATCTACAGGTATCAGTACTTTTTCTATATGTTCTGCAACATAGTACTCCCTCCCTCAGGAAGTACTTGTCCTAGAAATAGATGTATCTGGACTTATTTTAGTTATAGATACATCCATTTTATCCATTTTAAGACAAGTATTTCCGGACGGAATGTAGAAAGAATTGTTGGGGAACGTAGTAATTTCAAAAAAATCCTACGCACACGCAAGATCACGGTGATGCATAGCAACGAGAGGGGAGAGTGTTGTCCACGTACCCTCGTAGAATGAAAGCGGAAGCGTTATAACAACGCGGTTGATGTAGTCGTACGTCTTCACGGCCCGACCGATCAAGCACCGAAACTACGGCACCTCCGAGTTCTAGCAAACGTTCAGCTCGATGACGATCCTCGGACTCTGATCCAGCAGAATGTCGGGGAAGAGTTCCGTCAGCACGACGGCGTGGTGACGATCTTGATGTTCTACCGTATTATCGAGGATTATGGTGGAGGGGGGAACCACACACGGCTAAGAGATCAATGATCAATTGTTGTGTCTATGGGGTGCCCCCCTGCCCCCGTATATAAGGGAGCAAGGGGGAGGAGGTGCGGCCAGGCAAGGGGCGCGCCAGGAGGAGTCCTACTCCTATCGGGAGTAGGACTCCACCCCTTTCCATGTTGGACTAGGACTTGGGGAGGAAGGAGAGAGAGAGGGGAAAGGAAAGGGGGGCGCCGCCCCCCTTCCTTGTCCAATTCAGACTTGGGTGGGGGGGGGGGGGCGGCTGCCCCTTGGCCTCCTCTCATCTTCCTCCACTAGGCCCATTAAAGCCCATTAAGTTACCAGGGGGTTCCGGTAACCTCCCGGTACTCCGGTAAAATGCCGATTTCACCCGGAACACTTCCGATGTCCAAACTGTTGGGTTTCGTAGTAATTTAAAAAAAAAATTCCTACGCACACGCAAGATCATGGTGATGCAAAGCAACGAGGGGGAGAGTGTTGTCTACGTACCCTCGCAGACCGACTGCGGAAGCGTTGACACAACGTAGAGGAAGTAGTCGTACGTCTTCACGATCCAACCGATCAAGCACGGAAACTACGGCACCTCCGAGTTCGAGCACACGTTCAGCTCGATGACGATCCAAGTGTTGGGGAAGAGTTCCGTCAGCACGACGGCGTGGTGACGATCTTGATGCACTACAGCAGCAGGGCTTCGCCTAAACTCCGCTACAGTATTATCGAGGAATATGGTGGCTGGGGGCACCGCACACGGCTAAGGAATAGATCACGTGGATCAACTTGTGTGTTCTAGGGTGCCTCTGCCTCAGTATATAAAGGACTAGAGGGGGGAGGCTGGCCGGCGAAGGTGTGGCGCGCCAGGAGAGTCCTACTCCCTCTGGGAGTAGGATTCCCCCCCAATCCTAGTAGGAATAGGATTCGCGGAGGGGGAAAAGAGAGAGAGGGGGCCGACCACCTCTCCTAGTCCTAATAGGACTAGGGGAAGGGGGAGGCGTGCAGCCCATGTAGGGATGACTCTTCTCTTTTCCACCAAGGCCCATCATGGCCCATTTAGCTCCCGGGGGGTTCCGGTAACCTTCCCGGTACTCCGGTAAAATCCCGATTTCACCCGGAACACTTCCGATATCCAAACATAGGTTTCCAATATATCAATCTTCACGTCTCGACCATTTCGAGACTCCTCGTCATGTCCGTGATCACATCCGGGACTCCGAACAACCTTCGGTACATCAAAATGCCTAAACTCATAATATAACTATCATCGTAACCTTAAGCGTGCGGACCCTACGAGTTCGAGAACAATGTAGACATGACCGAGACATGTCTCCGGTCAATAACCAATAGCGGGACCTGATGCCCATATTGGCTCCTACATATTCTACGAAGATCTTTATCGGTCAGACCGCATAACAACATACGTTGTTCCCTTTGTCATCGGTATGTTACTTGCCCGAGATTCGATCGTCGGTATCCCATACCTAGTTCAATCTCGTTGCCAGCAAGTCTCTTTACTCGTTCCGTAATACATCATCTCGCAACTAACTCATTAGTTGCAATGCTTGCAAGGCTTATGTGATGTGCATTACCGAGAGGGCCCAGAGATACCTCTCCGACAATCGGGGTGACAAAACCTAATCTCGAAATACGCCAACCCAACATGTACCTTTGGAGACACCTGTAGTACTCCTTTATAATCACCCAGTTATGTTGTGACGTTTGGTAGTACCCAAAGTGTTCCTCCGGTAAACGGGAGTTGCATTATCTCATAGTTACAGGAACATGTATAAGTCATGAAGAAAGCAATAGCAACATACTAAACGATCGGGTGCTAAGCTAATGGAATGGGTCATGTCAATCAGATCATTCTCTTAATGATGTGATCTCGTTAATCAAATAACAACTCATTGTTCATGGTTCGGAAACATAAACATCTTTGATTAACGAGCTAGTCAAGTAGAGGCATACTAGTGACACTTTGTTTGTCTATGTATTCACACATGTATTATGTTTCCGGTTAATACAATTCTAGCATGAATAATAAACCTTTTATCATGATTATAAGGAAATAAATAATAACTTTATTATTGCCTCTAGGGCATATTTCCTTCAGTCTCCCACTTGCACTAGAGTCAATAATCTAGATTACACCATAATGATTCTAACACCCATGGAGCCTTGGTGCTGATCATGTTTTGCTCGTGGTAGAGGCTTAGTCAACGGGTCTGCAACATTCAGATCCGTATGTATCTTGCAAATCTCTATGTCCCCACCTGGACTAGATCCCGGATGGAATTGAAGTGTCTCTTGATGTGCTTGGTTCTCTTGTGAAATCTGGATTCCTTTGCCAAGGCAATTGCACCAGTATTGTCACAAAAGTTTTTCATTGGACCCGATGCACTAGGTATGACACCTAGATCGGATATGAACTCCTTCATCCAGACTCCTTCGTTCGCTGCTTCCGAAGCAGCTATGTACTCCGCTTCACATGTAGATCCTGCTACGACGCTTTGTTTAGAACTGCACCAACTGACAGCTCCACCATTTAATGTAAACACGTATCCGGTTTGCGATTTAGAATCGTCCGGATCAGTGTCAAAGCTTGCATCAACGTAACCATTTACGACGAGCTCTTTGTCACCTCCATATACGAGAAACATATCCTTAGTCCTTTTCAGGTATTTCAGGATGTTCTTGACCGCTGTCCAGTGATCCACTCCTGGATTACTTTGGTACCTCCCTGCTAGACTTATAGCAAGGCACACATCAGGTCTGGTACATAGCATTGCATACATGATAGATCCTATCGCTGATGCATAGGGAACATCTTTCATATTCTCTCTATCTTCTGCAGTGGTCGGGCACTGAGTCTTACTCAATTTCACACCTTGTAACACAGGCAAGAATCCTTTCTTTGCTTGATCCATTTTGAACTTCTTCAAAATTTTGTCAAGGTATGTTGTTTGTGAAAGTCCAATTAAGCGTTTTGATCTATCTCTATAGATCTTTATGCCTAATATGTAAGCAGCTTCACCGAGGTCTTTCATTGAAAAACTCTTATTCAAGTATCCCTTTATGCTATCCAAAAATTCTATATCATTTCCAATTAGTAATATGTCATCCACGTATAATATCAGAAATGCTACAGAGCTCCCACTCACTTTCTTGTAAATACAGGCTTCTCCGAAAGTCTGTATAAAACCAAATGCTTTGATCACACTATCAAAGCGTTTATTCCAACTCCGAGAGGCTTGCACCAGTCCATAAATGGATCGCTGGAGCTTGCACACTTTGTTAGCTCCTTTTGGATCGACAAAACCTTCTGGTTGCATCATATACAACTCTTCTTCCAGAAATCCATTCAGGAATGCAGTTTTTACATCCATTTGCCAAATTTCATAATCATAAAATGCGGCAATTGCTAACATGATTCGGACGGACTTAAGCATCGCTACGGGTGAGAAGGTCTCATCGTAGTCAATCCCTTGAACTTGCCGAAAACCTTTCGCGACAAGTCGAGCTTTGTAGACAGTAACATTACCATCAGCGTCAGTCTTCTTCTTGAAGATCCATTTATTCTCAATTGCTTGCCGATCATCGGGCAAGTCAACCAAAGTCCATACTTTGTTCTCATACATGGATCCCATCTCAGATTTCATGGCTTCAAGCCACTTTGCGGAATCTAGGCTCACCATCACTTCTTCATAGTTCGTAGGTTCATCATGATCTAGTAGCATGATTTCCAGAACAGGATTACCGTACCACTCTGGCGTGGATCTTACTCTGGTTGATCTACGAGGTTCAGTAGTATCTTGATCTGAAGTTTCATGACCATCATCATTAGCTTCCTCACTTATTGGTGTAGGTGTTGCAGAAATAGTTTTCTGTGATGTACTACTTTCCAATAAAGGAGCAGGTACTGTTACCTCGTCAAGTTCTACTTTCCTCCCACTCACTTCTTTCGAGAGAAACTCCTTCTCTAGAAAGGATCCATTCTTAGCAACGAATGTCTTGCCTTTGGATCTGTGATAGAAGGTGTACCCAACAGTCTCCTTTGGGTATCCTATGAAGACACATTTCTCCGATTTGGGTTCGAGCTTATCAGGTTGAAGCTTTTTCACATAAGCATCGCAGCCCCAAAATTTAAGAAACGACAACTTTGGTTTCTTGCCAAACCACAGTTCATAAGGCGTCGTCTCAACGGATTTTGATGGTGCCCTATTTAACGTGAATGCGGCCGTCTCTAAAGCATAACCCCAAAACGATAGCGGTAAATCAGTAAGAGACATCATAGATCGCACCATATCTAGTAAAGTACGATTACGATGTTCGGACACACCATTACGCTGTGGTGTTCCGGGTGGTGTGAGTTGCGAAACTATTCCACAATTTTTCAAATGTACACCAAACTCGTAACTCAAATATTCTCCTCCACGATCAAATCGTAGAAACTTTATTTTCTTGTTATAATGATTTTCAACTTCACTCTAAAATTCTTTGAACTTTTCAAATGTTTCAGACTTACGTTTCATTAAGTAGACATACCCATATCTGCTTAAGTCATCTGTGAAGGTGAGAAAATAACGATATCCGCCACGAGCCTCAATATTCATCGGACCACATACATCGGTATGTATGATTTCCAACAAATCTGTTGCTCTCTCGATAGTACCGGAGAACGGTGTTTTAGTCATCTTGCCCATGAGGCACGGTTCACAAGTACCAAGTGATTCATAATCAAGTGGTTCCAAAAGTCCATCAGTATGGAGTTTCTTCATGCGCTTTACACCGATATGACCTAAACGACAGTGCCATAAATAAGTTGCACTTTCATTATCAACTCTGCATCTTTTGGCTTCAACATTATAAATATGTGTATCACTACTATCGAGATTCATCAAAAATAGACCACTCTTCAAAGGTGCATGACCATAAAAGATATTACTCATATAAATAGAACAACCATTATTCTCTGATTTAATTGAATAACCGTCTCGCATCAAACAAGATCCAGATATAATGTTCATGCACAACGCTGGCACCAAATAACAATTATTTAGGTCTAATATTAATCCCGAAGGTAGATGTAGAGGTAGCATGCCGACGATCACATCGACTTTGGAACCGTTTCCCACGCGCATCGTCACCTCGTCCTTTGCCAGTGCCCGCTTATTCCGTAGTCCCTGTTTCGAGTTGCAAATATTAGCAACAGAACCAGTATAAAATACCCAGGTGCTACTGCGAGCTCTAGTAAGGTACACATCAATAACATGTATATCACATATACCTTTGTTCACCTTGCCATCCTTCTTATCCTCCAAATACTTGGGGCAGTTCCGCTTCCAGTGACCAGTCTGCTTGCAGTAGAAGCACTCAGTTTCAGGCTTAGGTCCAGACTTGGGTTTCTTCTTCTGAGCAGCAACTTGCTTGCTGTTCTTCTTGAAGTTCCCCTTCTTCTTCCCTTTGCCCTTTTTCTTGAAACTAGTGGTCTTGTTAACCATCAACACTTGATGCTCCTTCTTGATTTCTACCTCCGCAGTTTTCAACATTGCAAAGAGCTCGGGAATAGTCTTGTTCATCCCTTGCATATTATAGTTCATCACGAAGCTCTTGTAGCTTGGTGGCAGTGATTGGAGAATTCTGTCAATGACGCAATCATCCGGAAGATTAACTCCCAATTGAATCAAGTGATTATTATACCCAGACATTTTGAGTATATGCTCACTGACAGAACTGTTCTCCTCCATCTTGCAGCTATAGAACTTATTGGAGACTTCATATCTCTCAATCCGGGCATTTGCTTGAAATATTAACTTCAACTCCTGGAACATTCATATGCTCCATGACGTTCAAAACATCGTTGAATCCCCGATTCTAAGCCGTAAAGCATGGCACACTGAACTAGCGAGTAGTCATCAGCTTTGCTCTGCCAGACGTTCATAACATCTGGTGTTGCTCCAGCAGCAGGCCTGGCACCCAGCAGTGCTTCCAGGACATAATTCTTCTGAGCAGCAATGAGGATAATCCTCAAGTTACGGACCCAGTCCGTATAATTGCTACCATCATCTTTCAACTTTGCTTTCTCAAGGAACGCATTAAAATTCAACGGAACAACAACACGAGCCATCTATCTACAATTAACATAAACAAGCAAGATACTATCAGGTACTAAGTTCATGATAAGTTTAAGTTCAATTAATCAAATTACTTAAGAACTCCCACTTAGATAGACATCCCTCTAATCTTCTAAGTGATTACGTGATCCAAATCAACTAAACCATAACCGATCATCACGTGAGATGGAGTAGTTTTCAGTGGTGAACATCGTTATGTTGATCATATCTACTATATGATTCACGCTCGACCTTTCGGTCTCCGTGTTCTGAGGCCATATCTGCATATGCTAGGCTCGTCAAGTTTAACCTGAGTATTCCGCATGTGCAAAACTGGCTTGCACCCGTTGTAGATGGACGTAGAGCTTATCACACCCGATCATCACGTGGTGTCTGTGCACGACGAACTTTGGCAACAGTGCATACTCAGGGAGAACACTTCTTGATAATTTAGTGAGAGATCATCTTATAATGCTACCGTCAATCAAAGTAAGATAAGATGCATAAAAGGATAAACATCTCATGCAATCAATATAAGTGATATGATATGGCCATCATCATCTTGTGCTTGTGATCTCCATCTCCGAAGCACCGTTATGATCACCATCGTCACCGGCGCGACACCTTGATCTCCATTGTAGCATCGTTGTCGTCTCGTCAATCTTATGCTTCCACGACCATCACTACCATTTAGTAATAAAGTAAAGCATTACATCGCGATTGCATTGCATACAATAAAGCGACAACCATATGGCTCCTGCCAGTTGCCGATAACTCGGTTACAAAACATGATCATCTCATACAATAAAATTCAGCATCATGCCTTGACCATATCACATCACAACATGCCCGGCAAAAACAAGTTAGACGTCCTCTACTTTGTTGTTGCAAGTTTTACGTGGCTGCTACGGGCTTAAGCAAGAACCAATCTCACCTACGCATCGAAACCACAACGATAGTTTGTCAAATAGACTTCGTTTTAACCTTCGCAAGGACCGGGCGTAGCCACACTTGGTTCAACTAAAGTTGGAGAGACAGTCGCCCGCAAGCCACCTGAGTGCAAAGCACGTCGGGGGAACCGGTCTCGCGTAAGCGTACGCGTAATGTTGGTCCGGGTCGTCTCGTCCAACAATACCGCCGAACCAAGTATGACATGCTGGTAGGCAGTATGACTTATATCGCCCACAACTCACTTGTGTTCTACTCGTGCAAATAACATCAAACCATAAAACCTAGGCTCAGATGCCACTGTTGGGTTTCGTAGTAATTTCAAAAAAAAATCCTATGCACACGCAAGATCATGGTGATGCAAAGCAACGAGGGGGAGAGTGTTGTCTACGTACCCTCGCAGACCGACTGCGGAAGCGTTGACACAACATAGAGGAAGTAGTCGTACGTCTTCACGATCCAACCGATCAAGCACCGAAACTACGGCACCTCCGAGTTCGAGCACACGTTCAGCTCGATGACGATCCCCGGACTCCGATCCAGCAAAGTGTCGGGGAAGAGTTCGGTTAGCACGACGGCGTGGTGACGATCTTGATGCACTACAGCAGCAGGGCTTCACCTAAACTCCGCTATAGTATTATCGAGTAATATGGTGGCTGGGGGCACCGCACACGGCTAAGGAATAGATCACGTGGATCAACTTGTGTGTTCTAGGGTGCCTCTGCCTTAGTATATAAAGGACTAGAGGGGGGGGAGGCTGGCCGGCCAAGGTGTGGCGCGCCAGGAGAGTCCTACTCCCTCTAGGAGTAGGATTCCCCCCCCCCCCAATCCTAGTTGGAATAGGATTCGCGGAGGGGGAAAAGAGAGAGAGGGGGCCGGCCACCTCTGCTAGTCCTAATAGGACTAGGGGAAGGGGGAGGCGCGTAGCCCATGTAGGGCTGCCTCTTCTCTTTTCCACCAAGGCCCATCATGGCCCATTTAGCTCCCGGGGGGTTCCGGTAAACTTCCCGGTACTCCGGTAAAATCCCGATTTCACCCGGAACACTTCCGATATCCAAACATAGGTTTCCAATATATCAATCTTCACATCTCGACCATTTCGAGACTCCTTGTCATGTCCGTGATCACATCTGGGACTCCGAACAACCTTCGGTACATCAAAATGCCTAAACTCATAATATAACTTTCATCGTAACCTTAAGCGTGCGAACCCTATGGGTTCGAGAACAATGTAGACATGACTGAGACATGTCTTCGGTCAATAACCAATAGCGGGACCTGGATGCCCATATTGGATCCTACATATTCTACGAAGATCTTTATCGGTCAGACTGCATAACAACATACGTTGTTCCCTTTGTCATCGGTATGTTACTTTCCCGAGATTCGATCGTCGGTATCCCATACCTAGTTCAATCTCGTTGCCGGCAAGTCTCTTTACTCGTTCCGTAATACATCATCTCGCAACTAACTCATTAGTTGCAATGCTTGCAAGGCTTATGTGATGTGCATTACCGAGAGGGCCCAGAGATACCTCTTCGACAATCGGAGTGACAAAACCTAATCTCGAAATACGCCAACCCAACATGTACCTTTGGAGACACCTATAGTACTCCTTTATAATCACCCAGTTACGTTGTGACGTTTGGTAGTACCCAAAGTGTTCCTCCGGTAAAATGGAGTTGCATAATCTCATAGTTATAGGAACATGTATAAGTCATGAAGAAAGCAATAGCAACATACTAAACGATCGGGTGGTAAGCTAATGGAATGGGTCATGTCAATCAGATCATTCTCTTAATGATGTGATCCCGTTAATCAAATAACAACTCATTGTTCATGGTTAGGAAACATAACCATCTTTGATTAACGAGCTAGTCAAGTAGAGGCATACTAGTGACACTTTGTTTGTCTATGTATTCACACATGTATTATGTTTCCGGTTAATACAATTCTAGCATGAATAATAAACCTTTTATCATGATTATAAGGAAATAAATAATAACTTTATTATTTCCTCTAGGGCATATTTCCTTCACAAACATAGGCTTCCAATATATCAATCTTCATGTCTCGACCATTTCGAGACTCCTCGTCATGTCCGTGATCACATCCGGGACTCCGAACAACCTTCGGTACATCAAAACATATAAACTCATAATGAAACTATCATCGTAACGTTAAGCGTGCGGACCCTACGGGTTCGAGAACAATGTAGACATGACCGAGACATGTCTCCGGTCAATAACCAATAGCGGAACCTGGATGCTCATATTGGCTCCCACATATTCTACGAAGATCTTTATCGGTCAGACCGCATAACAACATACATTGTTCCCTTTGTCATCGGTATGTTACTTGCCCGAGATTCGATCGTCGGTATCTCAATACCTAGTTCAATCTTGTTACCGGCAAGTCTCTTTACTCGTTCCATAATACATCATCCCACAACTAACTCATTAGTTGCAATGCTTGCAAGGCTTAAGTGATGTGCATTACCGAGAGGGCCCAGAGACACCTCTCCGACAATCAGAGTGACAAATCCTAATCTCGAAATACGCCAACCCAACATGTACCTTTGGAGACACCTGTAGAGCTCCTTTATAATCACCCAGTTACGTTGTGACTTTTGGTAGCACACAAAGTGTTCCTCCGGTAAACGGGAGTTGCATAATCTCATAGTAAAAGGAACATGTACAAGTCATGAAGAAAGCAATAGCAACATACTAAATGATCGTGTGCTAAGCTAACGGAATGGGTCATGTCAATCACATCATTCTCCTAATGATGTGAACCCGTTGATCAAATGACAACTCATGTCTATGGCTAGTAAACATAACCATCTTTGATCAACAGGCTAGTCAAGTAGAGGCATACTAGTGACACTCTATTTGTCTATATATTCACACATGTATTATGTTTCCGGTTAATACAACTCTAGCATGAATAATAAACATTTATCATGATATAAGGAAATAAATAATAACTTTATTATTGCCTCTAGGGCATATTTCCTTCAAGAATTATGCTCATATTCTATAGAAAAATTTCCTGCGGTTACTCACAACGTATTAACACTTTGGTTTACACTTTTACTGCCAACATTATGGCTCCAATACTTTTTGGGCATCGAAGCAAAGAGAATTATCATGGTTTTAATCATTACAAAATTCAATTTTTTCAAGTGGCTTACTTCCTGGTGATTTATGATGATAATGATATGGATGTTGCATATAGAAAGGGGCTCGTTCATGGAACTCGGGAAGATACAATCTTTGATTTTTGCTAGCTATGTGAGCCCAAGACGTGCGCTGCTACTACTACTATTTTCAGCTGTGTGTGTATATATATATGTGTTAGGAGCTAGGGTTTTGCCAGGACGTGGCCGTAGCTTGTAGGGAAAGGAGGCAGCTGGGCGAGGAAGAGCATGCGGTCGGCGGCGGCAGGGCGCCGTCATGCGCGTGGGGGAGGTGGCGGCGAAAGGGCAGGAGGCGACTAGGGTTAGGGTCCGGCTCCTCTGGGAGCCGGGCAATAGATTATTCTTATTGCTTAATTCTCAAAATTGTCTTACAACTTGTTTATATAACCACGATGCAAATAAAAATAAGATAACTTGTGGGCTAAGCCCCTAAATAAACCTGCCCAGTGGGCCTCCTACGGGCATAGGTTTTCCCGGTCATAACATCTCTCCCCGCCTGCGCAAACTACTCGTCTTCGAGCTGGAAGTTTGGGTAGTGTTGGCGAAACTCTTGGCGCTGCTCCCAAGTGGCTTCCTCCCCGGAAGTCCACCCCACTGAATCAACACGTACCACACTCCGCGGTGTAGCTGGGCCTGCAACACCTTCTCCGGTCCCGAAAGAAGATGCCCGTCAGAGGTTGGAGGTCGGAGGGAGCGCGGGAAGGGCCGCAGGTGGCTCCCCACAGAAGGGCTTGAGTAGCCCCATATGGAAGACGTCATGGATGCGAGCACCGGCCGGAAGCTGAAGGTGGTAAGCCACCTTCCCTATGCACTTCAAGACAACAAAGGGCCCGGCATAGCGAGGACCCAGCTTACGCTTCGTGCGTGGGTCCAGTGACTGCGTAGAGCAGTGAAGGAGACGCAGCCACAGCCAATCACCCACCACGAACTCTGCCTCACGATGGTGGTTGTCGTAGTAGTGCTTGGCCAGCTGCTGGGCCTGAATGAGGCGTTGCTGGACCTCTACCAACATCTCGTCACGGTTCCACAGAAGATCACCGGCCGCCTCCGTCTGAGCCGTTGCCGGATCAACTGGTAGGATGGCCGGGAGCGGTCTGCTGCAAACCACCTCAAATGGCGTGGCGCGTAGGGCGGAGTGATAGGAGGTGTTGTAGCAGTACTCGTCCATGAGAGCCAATCCACCCACGCGCGAGGACGATCACCTGTGACACAATGCCAATACATGGCAATCACCTTATTGACGACCTCAAATTGGCCGTCCGTCTGAGGGTGGAAGGCCGTGCTCAGGTAGAGCTTCACGCCCGCCATCCGAAAGAGATCGCGCCAGACATGTCCCGATAGCTGACGATCAAAGAAGGAAACCCGTGGAGGCGGACAATACGGTCAAAGAAGGCTCGGGCCACGAACGCTGCAGTGTAGGGATGACCGAGCGCGATGAAGTGAGCATACTTGGAGAAGCGATCGACCATCGTGAGAATGACCGAGTTGCCGCCCACCTTGTGGAGGCCCTCAATGAAGTCCATGGAAATATCCACCCAGACCTGAGACGACACCTCCAAGGGCTGGAGCAGACTAGCCAGCCACATTGTCTCCGTCTTATTATGCTGGCACGTCACACAAGACTGCACCCAGTCATGGACCAGGGCCCGATCACCTAGAATGTAGAAGTCGACGCGGAGATGATGGAGGGTTTTCTGCACACCCTCATGGGCCGCCGAGTGGGCCAGCAGCAGCACCTGGTAACGGAGATCGTCGTGCGCCGGCACGAAGACCCGTCGCCCATGTAGGAGCAACCCGTCGGCGAGGTGCCACGGCTCCTCCAGCTCACCCGCAGCCAGCTGGTGCTGAAGGAGGAGCGCGTCCGGTGCAGCCGCGGTCGCCCGACGGATGTCGGCGAAGAGGGCAAAAGAGGGCCCCGAGCGGATGCAGAGCACCACCCCCTCAGAGTCACCAATGGCGGTGTCGGTGTCACGATGAGATATGGCATCGACGACGGTGTTAAGGCGGCCCAGACGATACTCGATGGTGAAGTCGAACCTGAAGAGCTTACTGATCTACTGGTGCTGTAGTATGGTCGACAGCCTCTGGTCCAACAAGAACTTGAGGCTGTATTGGTCTGTGCAAATCCGGAAAGACCGACCCCACAGATAGGGCTGCCAATGATGCATCGCCTGCACCAATCCAATGAGCTCGCGCTCATAGGCCGTGAGCTTAAAATGGCGCGCGACAAAGGGTCTGCTGAAGAAAGCGAGGGGTCCATCGCCCTGAAGGACGGTGCCAAACCCCGCATTGGAGGCGTCGCAGTCGACAACAAACAGGCGGTCGAAGTCAGGCATCTGAAGGACGAGGCCCGTCGTGAGGGCCCCCTTGAGGGCCTCGAACGCCACGGTCGCCTCCTCATCCCAGGCAAAGGCGTTGCGACGGAGCAGGTGCGTGAGCGGTGGCGCAATCAGTCCGAACCCCTGGATAAATTTTTGGTAGTACCCCGCGAGACCCAGAAACCCGCGAGGAGCCCGCGGTGAATGCGGGATTGGCCAGGCGGCGACGGCCGCCACCTTGTCGGCGTTCATGGCCACTCCCTCGGCCGAGATGACATGACCGAGGTAGGCGACTAAAGGCGTCCCGAACAAGCACTTTGAGTCTTAAGATGAAGATGGTGTGCTCGAAGCTCATTGAAAACGATGGCGATGTGCTGAAGATGCTCCGCCCACGAGGTGTTGTAGATAAGAATATCATCAAAGAAAACGAGCACAAACCGACGCAAGTAGGGGCGGAGGACGTCGTTCATCAGAGCCTGAAAAGTCGTCGGTGCGTTGGAGAGACCAAACGGCATGACCAAGAAATCGAAGTGGCCATGATGAGTCCGAAACGCCGTCTCGGCGATATCATCCGGGTGCATGCGCACCTGGTGGTAGCCCGACCGGAGATTGAGCTTGGTGATGAAGCGCGCCCCATGTAGCTCGTCGAGGAGCTCATCGACCACCGGGATAGGAAACTTGTCCTTAAGAGTCAGGGCATTAAGGGTGCGGTAGTCAATGTAGAAACGCCACGTGCCGTCCGACTTGCGGACGAGGAGGACCGGCGCGGAGAATGGTGATGTGGAGCTCCGAATGATTCCCAAGGCGAGCATTAGTGCGCACTGCCACTCCAGCTCGTCCTTCTGCAGCTGAGGATACCAGTAGGGTTGTACTGCCACCGATGCCGAGCCCGGCAGAAGATGAATACGGTGGTCGTAGACCCGGGCTGGCAGAAGGCCCTGCAGCTCATCGAAGAGGTCCCTGTGCTGCTGTAGGAGGTGATCCAATAGGGGATGCTCCGCCTCGGTGGTGGTCGCGGCCATCTGGAGCTGGGGCGTCGCTTGTCAGGTGCCCCCAACGCCCTCCCACCGGACATGGCGGCTGAGACGCCAGAAGGTCATCGTCAAGGCGTCGAAGTCCCAGAGGATGGGGCCGAAAGTCCGCAAAAAGTTGACGCCGAGTATGAAGTTGAAGCAGCCCAAGTCGATGTCGGCATACGTGATGGTGAAGTGCTCGTCGCCGATGGTGATGGGCACATTCCATGCCAGCCCATGGCACCGAAGGCGGTCGCCGTTAGCCATGGTGACCCGAAGTTGCTCCCCGCCCGTCGGCTGAAGCGCTAAGCGCCGCATGGTAGCCTCAGGCAGGAAGTTATGCGTGGAGCCCGTATCCAGGAGTGCCACCAGGCACTCGCCGTGAATCATCACCGGTAATAGCATAGTCTGCTCGTCGCGGATGCCGGAAGCGCATGGAGCGAGACGATGAGTGCCGTCGCCGGAGCGGGCGCAGGGTCGGCCTCCGCCGTAGCCGGGGGTGGGAAGCCGCCGAGCCCGTCGACGGGTGTGTCCTCCTCGACATAGTCGGCCGTCTCCAAGTAGAAGACGCGCGGGCAGACATGTCTCAGTGCGTAGGGCTCATCGCAGTTAAAGCAAAGCCCTATGCGTCGGCGCTCGAGCAGCTCTGCCTGGGAGAGCCGATGAAAAGGCCGCGTCGTGGCCGGAGCGGCCGCTGCTGAAGCGGCCGAAGGCAACTGTCCCTGCACAGGTGCTGCTGGAGGCGGTCGGGGGGGTGCCGGCCCACTCGAGCCAGTGTCGCCTCCTGCAAGGCCTGGGCGCGACGCTCGAAAGCCCGAGCATAGTACATGGCCGTCTGGAGGCCCTGGGGCCCCCGCAGCTCCATGTCCATGCGGATGTGGTCTGGAAGGACGCCGACGAATAGCTCGGCCCGCTGAAGTGACGTCACACCCGGCGCGTGGCAGGCCAGGGCCTGGAAGCGGTCAGCGAAATCCTGCACTGTGGAGGTGAAGGGAACAGCCTAGCTTCGCCAGGCGGCTCCCGCGGATCGGTGGCCCAAAATGAAGGAGGCAAAGCTCACGAAAGCGCTCCCACGGGGGCATGCCACCCTCATACTGCTCGAGGGCGTAATACCATGTCTATGCCGCGCATCAGAGGTGGTAAGAGGTGAGCCAGGTGCGATCTGACGCGAGTGTGCACTGCCCGCGGAAGAACTGCTTGCACTGGTTGAGCTAGTTGAGGGGGTCCTTGTACCATCATAAGTGGCAAAGTCAATCTTGGCGAATCGTGGCGGCGTCTTAGTATGAGCGCCATGGCTGACTGATTCTGATGTGCGGAGCAGCGATGAGGGTGGCGCCCGGTCGGTGATGGTGCGGCCGGCGTAGGGCCCCACAGAGCCGGACAGGTCACCGTACTGTAGAGTGGCACCGGCGGTTCCCCGGCCTCTGTGTAGACTGGCGGTGGTGACGACTCGGTCAGCCAGGCCGGAATTGGGGACGGCGACGGCGGAAAGCGGACATGCTGGATTGGGCGGCCTCCTGGCATGGTCAGCCCAGACCCGGTGCTGGGCGGCGGAGCCGCCGACAGCGGCGGCTGCTGCTGGACTGGCACGGTTGATGCTGCGAGGGTCGGCGCCCGCCACTGCGACCACTGTGGGGCGGCAGCTGGAGTGGAAGTTGGGGTTGGAGAGACCCGGCGATCGTCGCGGGCGCCGAGTACCACGACAGGGTAGCCGGCCCGGAAGAGGCGACAGGGGTGGCAGCAGCTCGTACGGGCTGGCCAGGAACAACCGTATTCCCTGGACTACGGTGACGAGGTCGTTGAGGACTCCGGTGATTTTCGCCGGGGAGTAGACGGCGTCGGTCGGCGTGGTGGAGGGTGGCGGCGACTGACTCGGTGGAGGTGCTGGTGGTGGAGCCCAGCGGCGCGGTGGGAAGGGCCAGCAGCGCAGTTGTTGGGGATATAACTATTAAGTATGACCCGCCCAGGAGGGGCCGGGTTATACCTATAGCGATTCATGATATGAAGCCCACGAAGATATTAAAGATGGCGGTTCAGAGATAAGGGACCAAGGCCCAAGGGCGACTTAAGGCCCGTAGGAGTAAACCACCACATATGTAAAGACTTGTATTGTGAGGCATGTATAGATAGTCACCGAGCCGGACACGTTGTCTATGAGCCGGCCAGGACTCTATGAGCCGCTGGGCGTCAACCTGTGTATATAAAGGGCTGACCTGGCGGCGGTTCAGGGCAAGAGACAACATATCGAAAGCTAGGTCAAGCGGATTCGCTCCCTGGTAATCGAGACATAAGCAATACCACCTCAAACTGGATTAGGCCTTTACCTTCACCGCAAGGGGCCGAACTAGTATAAACTCCTGTGTTCTTTGTCCCGTTTAACCCCTTTAAGCTAACCAAGTTGCGATGGCTCCACGACTAAGTCCTCACACCAGGACATCTGCCGCGACTATTCCACGATAGTTGGCGCCCACCGTGGGGCCAGCGCACGGTGGTTTCGAGTTCTTAAAGGGAAGCTTCGAAGGGATCAAGGGATACGCTGTGGGCCGGATGACCAAGAGTCGTCGCGGCAAGCTCTACATCGACGATGCAGGCTGGGGCCCTGAGGCCGGCTCAATTGAGTACGGGTACTGGTCCCCTTCGGCGGAATCCACATCTTCATCGGCAAGATCGGCGAGCCGGGCCCTTAGCCGGACATCTGCACCGACATCATCGAGACAACTCAGCATGAGAGACCCGCCTGATCTCAGCCCGCCGTGAAACATGCCTTCCTGGGATTCATCCATGGAGCGGAATTTGATGAAGGATCTATGTCTGGCGGTGAGACGACCATTTATACTAACGGTGAGTCGTCCACAGGCGAGACTACTTCATTGTATCAACTGCAAGATAGCAGGCTTGGGGGCTATTCCGATTGCGACAGTATTCCGGATCCCTATAAGCCGCCGAACAGGGTTGGGATCTTCATGGCCGGTACACAGCCTAGTTAGAACTCTTCAACCGTTGTGGCAATGATCTCCGGGTCAGCAGCAGCGACGGCAACCGGGGCAGGAGGCCCTGTGAGCCTGCCGACTCAGGTTTTGACAGATTTAATGGATAAACTGACGGATCTGTTGATAACAGAAGTCAACCCGGCGAATCAAGCTCAGCATAATGTGGAGATTGCAAAGTTACGTGATAAGGTAGCACTAGCCAAGGAAGACCTGGCAGCAGAGAACGTCAGGATAGCCGCGCAGCGGGCGGCTCTGGATGCTCTGGCCCAGTGGATTCAGTCAGAGGCTTTCCGGCTTAGGATGGACCAGAATGCTTCAAATGAAATCATGAGGAGAAGACACAAGTCTCGTCTACCTCCGGTTTACGAGGCGAGAAACCTCTTTTGCACACCTGGAGCGGGGACCAGTAACCCGCCGCAAACAAACCGGGTTGTAGCACCTAGGGCTGGAATGCCGGTTCAGCCACGTGTGACGGAGCCACCCCGTTTAAATAATATTCCGCCTCAGCATGTGCCAATACCACTGGGTCATTATTCCAACCCTTTGGATAACATGATCGCTGCGGCAACACGACTGGCGGCTCTCCCAGTCGATGGCGACTCTCCCGCGGCGATTGAGACACAAAGGGCTAGGGAGCTTCTTCAAACTGCGTTGGTGCAGTAGGATGCATATTCTTACAGTCGGAATAGGATTCATTCGACCCCTCGCCCAAGCCGGAGTTATAGCAGACACATGGACTTGCCGGCCGTTTCAAGCAATGAACATCGCCGTAACTAGCCACGTGGGCATGATCCGACGCGTGATGGAGCTCATGACTTGGTCGGTCAGGACAAAGTGCATCAGGAGGCTGAGCAGGCGGCTCACCAGCCCCTTTCGGTTTATCCAACGGCTTCACTGGAGGCAGGCATGACCTCTACAACTACAGGTGTACCCTGTTTGGTGCCAGCTCTGTGTAATGAGCGTTTGCCCAAGGATTTCAAAGGACCTCACAAGGTGCCTAACTACACAGCCGACTTATCACCCGAGGCGTGGGTTGAGAGTTATGAGCTGGCCATGGAACTGCTAGAGGTCAGTGATGCTGCGTGTGCTAAATACTTCACCATGATGTTGGATGGGTTGGCCCGTAGTTGGTTAAAGGGGCTGCCAGCTAATTCCATCGGGTCATGGGCTGAGCTAAAGGCCCGATTTATCCAGAACTTTAAAGACACATGCAAGCAGCCCATGTCGATTGTGGACTTATCTGCTTGCGCCCAAGAGGAGGGCGAGTCAACAACCCATTGGGTGCGCCAGCTCAAGGCTATCATACATTCATCTGATAACATCAATGCCGGCTCTGCAGTCTTAATGTTGGAGAAAAATTGCCGTTTTTTGCCTCTTAAGAAGAAGCTAGGGCGGCTCAAGCGCGGTTGCAATGATATGGGGCAGCTAATGGTGGCTCTAATTAAATATGCCGACTCTGATGGTACCAAGGACCCTGAGTCTGATGATGAAAAGACGGGAAAGGGAAAGAAGAGTGGCAACGCCAAGGGGCCGCAACATAACCCGGCGAATCAGGGGTGCAACGGTAAGCGCAAGGCTGATGGTAACTCAGATTTTGTAGCTAATACCAATACGCAGAACAATAATCAGCGTCGTAGGGTGAGGCCGCCTCCTCAGATAGGTGGATCAGGTCCCACTCTTGAGCAGTTGCTAAACGAGCCCTGCCCAAAGCATGGTACGCAGGAGAGGCCATCCACTCACCTTTGGAAAGATTGTACGATCATGAGGGCTTTTAAAAATTCTAATTCATTCCAAAACCACCATGGGCGGGCGGCGGCTCAGGTTCTGGTGGCGGCGGTTCTCATGACCCGGGTTACGGAGGTGGCGGCTCTAATTCTGGCTTCCAGGGTCATCAAAATCATCAAGGCAATCAAGGCGGTTACAATCAACAATCCGGCCAGGGGGGTCAGCAATAGCAGCAATCTGGATATCAAAGTCATCCAAAGCAGTTAAATAGTGGGCAGTATCACGTTTTTACCACAAGTTTATGCAAGCGGGACCAGAAGCTCCACAAGAGGGCTGTGAACGCTGTTGAGCCGGTAGTTCCCCATTACTTGCGATGGCCTGAGCAGCGCATTATGTGGAGTCGAGCGGATCACCCGCCCCGGGTTGATAACCCGGGTCACTTGGCTTTGGTGGTGGCACCTCAAGTTGGTGGATACAAGTTCACTAAGGTACTCATGGATGGAGGCAGCAACATTAATATCCTTTATTATGAAACTTTCCGTCGCATGGGGTTAACTGATAAAAATCTTAAGCTATCCAATACTGTTTTTCATGGAGTGGTGCCTGGTAAGTCGGCATACCCGACGCAAGATTGAGCTGGAAGTGACCTTCGGAGATGAGCATGATTCCAGGGCTGAAAAGTTAACCTTTGAGGTAGTCAAGATCAGGAGCCCGTACCACGCTCTGTTTGGACGGCCGGCTTATGCCAAGTTCATGGCACGACCGTGTTATGTTTATTTATAGCTCAAGATGCCGGGTTACAAGGGGACCATCACAGTGCATGGAAGCCGAAAGATAGCTCTAGAGTGTGAAGAAGGTGATGCTGCCTATGCTGAGTCTGTCTGTGCAACAGAGGAATCGAAATTTGACAAGGGTAATGTTGACCTGGCGGATATGATATCTTTGAAAAAGCCAACTACGGAGCATGACCCGGTCTTGAATTTTAAGTCGGCGGATGATACTAAGCTAGTTGACTTTGTTCCTGGCGACTCATCCAAGCAGTTCAGTATCAGTGCTAACCTGGATTCAAAATAGGAAAGTGCGCTCATCAAGTTCATCCGTGAGAACCGGGACATCTTTGCATGGAAACCTCTGACATGCCGGGTGTACCGAGGGAGCTCGCTGAGCACACTGTTAATATCGATCTGAAGTTTAAGCCGGTCAAGCAATTCCTTCGTCGCTTCAATGAGGAGAGGCGTAAGGCCATTGGTGAAGAAGTGGCCCGGCTCTTGGCGGCTGGGTTCATTGTGGAAGTTTTTCATCCTGAATGGTTGGCTAATCCGATGTTGGTGCTTAAAAAGAATGGCACTTGGCGTATGTGTGTGGATTACACAGACTTAAACAAGGCTTGTCCGGCTGATCCTTTTGCTCTCCCTCGTATTGATCAAATCATTGATGCTACGACGGGTTGTGAGCGTTTGAGTTTTTTGGATGCTTATTCTAGTTATCATCAGATCAAGATGATAGTTAAGTACCAGGAGAAGACAACTTTCATCACTCCCTTTGGAGCCTTCTGCTATGTGTCTATGCCTTTCGGGCTCAAGAGTGCCCAGGCGACTTACCAGCGATGTGTGCAGAATTGTCTTCACAGTCAGATTGGGCGCAATGTTCATGCTTATGTGGATGATATTGTGGTGAAATCCAGAGAGAAGGAAACTTTGATAGATGATTTGAAGGAAACCTTCGACAATCTCCGGGTCTACAAGATGATGCTTAACCTGGGCAAGTGCGTTTTTGGTGTGCCAGCAGGCAAGCTTTGGGGTTTTCTAGTTGCTAACAGAGGCATTAAGGCTAACCCGAAGAATACCAAGGCCATTACCTCCCTGGCAAAGCCGGCGTGTATCAATGATGTGCAGCGTCTGGCGGGTCGTATTGCTGCCTTAAGCCGGTTCATAAGCCGATTGGGTGAGAAGGCCATACCATTGTACCAGATGATGAAGAAAACAGATAACTTCATCTAGAGTGATGCTGCTAACGACGCGTTTGAAGCTTTGAAGAAACAACTAGCTGAGCCACCAGTCCTTGCTGCTCCCATTGATAAGGATCCATTGTTGTTATATGTGGCTGCTAACGCCAAGGCTGTCAGCATAGCTGTTGTGGTGGAACAAAAGGAAGCAAGCAAGGAATATCCAGTTCAACAACCAGTTTACTATATCAGTGAAGTGCTTATTGAGTCCAAGTAGAGGTATCCACACTGGCAGAAGCTCATTTATGGGGTGTTTGTCGGCGTTTTGGGAATGGGGGTCCCCAGACTTGCCTGCCTGCGGCCTGCGGCGTGGCTCAAGTGGGGGCCCAGTGTGGCCCATCTTCATCAACACAAGCTCAAGACCCTCACGGGGCGGACGACAGAGAGCTTCCTCAGGAGCGGCCTCATCAGGCAGGCTCGCGAGGAGGCGGAGAGATCAATGCAAGGGTACCTCGCGAGGATCCAGTGACGCAAGCCATGACGATCAAGGCCAGGCGGGCGCCGGCCTGCACAGAGTCCTTGTTTCCCCTTTGGTGCAAAGGAGGCAAGCTCAGGCCAAGGTATCAGGCAAAGGTTACCATTCCAGTGCAACGAGACCAAGACCAGCCAGGCAGCCGGACGGAGGTCACCGTGGAGCCCAAGACGGCGTCACCACCAGAGCTTTTGGCAGCCGAAGACCACCTTTGGTCAGGATAACTTGTACTAGATGTTTCCCTTCAAAATGGCCAATTGTTGGCGCCCTTCCCGCTCAATTATTTCGGGGAGAGGCCCAGGGCCTCTATAAATAGAGCTAGCCACCCCAGAGTAGAGGCATGGATAGAAGAGCAAGGTGAAACCCAGTATAGGCTAAGTAGAACAACCACACCAGCTCAAGAACATCTCTCGCGAGGGTGTTCTTCCTTTGTACTGTTCATCATCAGCCCCTGAGGCAATCCACCACACCACACACTGGAGTAGGGTATTACACCACAACGGTGGCCCGAACCAGTATAAACCTCGTGTCCCTTGTGTTGTTCATTGTTTTCATCTCAGTTTGCATGAGAGGATCGGACGCAGATCGGTAGGGGAGAGATCTCAGCGCGCACCCCAGTGTTCGAACCTCAAGGGTCTGCCGGAACCCGAAATCCAACATTTGGCGCGCCAGGTAGGGGTGTGCCAGAATCCTTCCTCCTCTGCATCGCATTCCGCCGCTTCACCACCCAGATGTCAAGCAACCCAGCTGCCAACGCTGACTGCTGGGCGGCGTGGCCCGCCCACGCCGTGTCGCCGTCTCAGGGCGACCTCAACCTTGCGCCTCAGGCAGCTCGCGCTCCATAGGGCGCTGCGGGGTGCGGGCGACACGGCCAGACGCCGCCTGCCCTCACGCCACGGTAGGTGCGAGCCGCAACAAGGGCCTCAAACCATGCCGCTGCCACAACGCCGTACACCCGACGGGAGCAGGCGAACTCCAGGGCCGCGCTCATGGTGACCCGAGAGCTACTACGGTGCCGTTTGCTGGAAGGCGGCCGCGACGTGGTGCTGGAGCGAGTGGCCGAGCTCCTGGACGCCGCCGCCTCAGGAGCACCCCCTTTCTGCATCCAGCTACCGCCCCAGGTTCAGGACGGGTCGCACGGCAGCATTGTGCGTGCTCATACCACTTCAAGCGGGCTCCCGGTCCAGTCCAGCACCAACACCACCATCATCACCGGGCGGCAGGTCGCGCCAGTCCCTCCTCGGGTCGGCGAAGGGTTGCGCGCTGCAACCTTTGGCCTCAGTGGACCACCGTACCATCGCCCCCAAGGCGACACTCCAAACCAGACTGCGTGGCATGCAGGGCGCTACAGCGAGGTCCACGAGGTGGTAGCCCCAAAGGCTTATGTCCCCCGCATGGTGGATCAGGGACGCACACTGGAAGAAGATCACGGCTCGTTCCTCGGGCCCGGCTGGGATGAGGAGGCACTAGAAGCCGAACTCTTTTAGGGACCCCAGGAGAGCCTCGACAACCGTGCCAACAATAGCAACTATCGGGTACCACTCATCCCTCAGGAGCAAACTTACGTTAACCATGGGTTGCAGGAGGTACAGGTCACCGCAGCAGATGGCTGCTCCAATGCTGCAGCCTCCTATCCCTCAGGAGGAGGGTGCAGGGGGCTGCAGGAGAGGGGCCGAGATCAGGGCTCGCCCTCACGGCGGTCGGAGCAAGGTGTTCTCAGGCGGTAGACCCTCTGCCGGGGAGGTGCACCGTGGCCTGCCCACGGTAGAGGACCCGTGGTCGTTGGGGGAACCGCTGGCGACCGCTCTACCCCATTGGCGTCGTCCTTGGTTTCCGGTCGCCGCTAATGGTGGCAGAGTGTGGCGCAAGGCGGGGCCCTCGTCTGGCGATATGAAGCAAGGCCGGTACCTGTGAAGAAGGTCGAGTACCTGTGAAGCTTGCCGCCCCGTGACACTCTCACGTAACAATGAGTGGGGCTGTACACACCCCGGAGTCTCAAGGGTGCCGGCCTCAGGCCGTGGGGCTCCCGTCCACGCCCAGTGGCAGCACTTAGCTCCGCACTGGTGAGAAGACGTCGAAGACTAGACTAGGTGTCGGACGCGGCCTTTTGCTTTTTTGCTTCTTCTTGGTTGACGAGTTCCTTCGGTTTGGATTTAAGTTAGATTTGAATTCGAAGCTTGCGTGCGTTGGGGAAGGGGTGTTTAGTCTCGTTTGAGCAATCTCTCGCGTTCTGATTTCGGCTTTACGCCCCAAACTAGTGTCGGCTGCCTCCCCCCCTCACGAGCCCCTCGTGAGCTGGGCCGGGCCGGGCACGCCCACAACCAGGACCACTGTCCCCGCTCCCTCTCTGGAGCTTCTCATCACAGGATCGGTGGGTTAATCGAAAGGAGCCCAAGGTGCGGCGTCTCCTTGCAGGCCCGTTCAGGGCTCGCCAGGGCTGAAAGCTAAACAAATCAACAGAACCGTCGCCAGGCTAGCGACTAAACTCACGCGCAACGTTGTACTCGCCAGGGTACCGATTACAAATCTTTACATGAGGGGCCTCCCCTCCCAAAATGCTCTTACACTCTTCAGGGCCAAGCCCGAGTCTTCTCTGTGCAGGATAAACCGCAGAGACATGCAGTCAGTCGGACATATCACTCACCGCATCTTCTGGGGCATTCCCGGAAGCGTCATTGGCATCGCTGATGCCGTCGCCCCCGCCACCAGCGTTCGCGTCAGCACCAAGCTCGTTTATAACGCCGCCTTTGTCAGCACCCACGACTACACCGTCGTCGTCAGACGTGAAGGCCCGGACATGGGCATCCACGTTGTTCTCCACCCATTGCGCCAGGTCGCCCCGGACAGCTATGGGCACGGGTGCTATGGCGGCATCGAAGTCAAAGTGGGGGTCCCTTTCCTGCAGATAGCTGAAGACACGGGAGAAGGCGCGCTTAAGCAAGGCTCGGCTCCTCTCTTCGACGAGCCAACGGGCCCTCTCGGAGCGGTTCTCCAGAAGCGTCACCACGTCGGTGAAGAACTGAAGGTTGCCGGAATACTTGATCTCATGCGGTTCCTTAGCGGAGGCCTCGCAAATCTCACCTAAGGCTGAGTTGGCCTTCTCCCTGAGTGTCTGAAGCATGGAAGCGTGCTCGTGCTCCAGGAGCCTCCGCTGGCAGATCTCGTCCTCATTTTGCCGTGCGGTGGCTTCGGCATCACCAACCCTCTGTCGAAGAAGAAGCAGCTCAGCCCGGGAAGAGGACAGCTCCGCCCATGCCGCGTCAAGGGCGGCAGCGGAGGAATCTGCATGCTGTGTCTCTTCAACCAACTTGCCCTTGATGGCCGCTGTCCTGCCCTCGGCCTCGGCCCTGATCAGCATCAACTTCGCCTCGTGTTCACGCTCGAGGGCCGAGCAAGCACCCGCCACACGGCGGTCGACCTCTTCCTGGATCCGGGCCTCGCGCACCGCCATGTCATCCTCCGCTTGGGCCGCCAGGCGCTCCCTCGTCTCCAACCGCTCCACGTCAAGGCTGCGCTCGGCGGCCTCGAGCGTCAGCGCCTCCTCGCGCCTATGGAGCTCCACCCGGTCAACGGCGGCCTCCTGCATCGACCCAAGGGCCGGGTGGCGCAGCTCCACTTGCTGCTCCAGGGAGTTCCCCCGGGCTTGAAGCTCCCATACGCGCTCCTCTGCATCCCTGCGCCGCCGGTCTACCTCCCGAGCCTCCTTGACGGCCTGGGAGCAGGCCTCCCGCGACGCCGCTAGCAACACTTCGGCCTCCGCGTTGTCACGATCATGTTGGTGGCGCGCGAGGGCGATGGCAACCTTCAACTTGTGCCTCTCCTCAGCGAGGTGCAGGCCTTCGGCCTCAAGGCGCTCATCTTCGGAGGCAAGCTCTGCCCCAACTCGGTTCATCGCATCCGCTGCCCCATGGAGGAGCCCCTCGCAAAGGGCGCGACACTCCCGAGCGTGCCTGAGCACATCTTCTGCATCGCCTTCTTCCACCGAAGCATGCGAAGGACCCCGAGGTGGCGAGCCCCCTCCCGGTGTGGGGCTGGGGGCTGCCGCCCCAGCCATCGCAGAACAAACCCCTCTGAGAGTCTGGCCTAGCGTCAGTTCGTCCGTGGAGGAGGAGCCAAGGGCGGACTTCAACCACTCACCGTCTATGATCAGAGGAGGAGCGTGGGGCAAACTCGACGTACCCCAAGAAGGCTCGTAAAGAGAGGGCATCGGACGAGCAGGCTCGGAGTGTCCTATGCAGCGGATCACTCCCCCAACCGGTCCAGCGGCCAGAGTGCGACCCAAGCTCGGCAGGCCCGTAGCGGGCAAAGGGGGCGAAGCTGGGGGGGCTGGCTCCTAGGTCGACTCGGCGGATTCAGCAAGATGGGACCTGAAGAGCCACAAGCAGCAACAAGAGTAACAGAGTAAACGAGCAGGGAAAGAAGGAGGCATACTCATCCATGGCAAAGTACTTCATGCGCTTCAACAAGCGACAAGGGCGGTCGCTGCCACCTGAGGCCTCCTTCCTCTTGCGAAGGGCCTCGAAGTCTATGCGAAACCGACCCAAGCGCCTGGGGCGGGGGTCGGCCCGGGGCAAAGGAGAAGCCTTGGGATTGTCGGTGCCGGAGGAGTCAGCTTTGGGGGCATCTTGGGGCCTCGCCTCGCGAGGAACGGCTGGGGGCTCGGAAGTCCCAGCCTCGGGAGCCGAAGACCTGGACCCTGCATCAACCGCCGCCCCGGGGCAGGCCTCGGGAGGCGTCGCCTCCGAAGCGTCACGCGGCGCCACCACCTCGACATCAGCCACCTCAGCTCCAGTTGGCTCTCTCCCCGCACGGTCACCTGAGGAAGAACCGCTGTGGGTGACGGGGGGAACAACCACGACAACTAGGTTCTCACGTGGCCCCATGTGGCCAGCTGGGTGCAGCCCCCACTCGTCGAAGCTGGGCATCTGCCTCACGAAATCAGCCCTGCCGGAACAAAGGTACAGAAGGACGCCACCGCTCCGTAGGCTGCATGGGGAAGGATCACCAGCCAAGACCCGGAGCACCGTCTGAAGCACTTCGGGTGCCAAGTCCTCCTCCTGAAGCCGCACGCGGTCTCCGCGCCCAGCAAAGTCCCACATCCGGAGAGAGTGGCGCTGGAGAGGAGCAACGCAGCACAGAAGGAACTCCCTCACCACCTTGGGCGCTGTCACATTGTGCGCCCTCAAACCTTTGAAGCGACTCCAGACGAAAGCTAGCCGGGGGCTCGTGAGCGGTTCGTGGCCCCAGCCTGGGTTGCGAACAACAGGCAAGGTCGGGTGCGAGAGCAGGGGGCTGGGCACCCCGACGTCCATATACAGCCGTCGCTCTCTGAACCCAGCCTAAGAAGGCGGAAGGCCAAAGTAAATCCCTGAAGCAGCCATCTCAGGCATGGCGAAGAACCTTACGCACCCTGAGCATTGAGTAGGATCACTCAGGCGCAAAGAAAAGAAGTGGCGCAATAGGGCAACGGAAGGAGGGATGCCTACCATCGCCTCGCACACGAAAGCAAAGACAGCCAAAAGGGTAATGGACTCCGGCCTAAGATGCATCATGTGGATCTGATAATGGGAGAGCACAACATTGAAGAAAGCAGAAAAGGGGGGAACCAGACCAGCCCACAGGGCATCGGCGAAGAATCGGACCTCCATGACGGTCCTAGCGAGAAAGGTTTGGGATGCGGGGCAAACTGTGGTCCGGCCACACTCGTTGAAGATGGAAGCAAGGGCAGAGTGGACCTTGTCCAAGGCTTCCAGGCTGAGTATGATTGACCGATCGATGGCGGGAGCCGCCGCTGGAGGCGCGCAGGGCGAAGGCGCGGGCTTCTTCCCCTTTCCTTTCTTCGCCGGCGCCATGGCGTTGGGGAGGGGGAGGAGCTCGGGCCAGATTGGCGGCGAAGGTTGGAGCTCGGAGAAGAAGGAAAGGTAGGAGGCGAGTGGGCAGCCAAAGGAGGAACAACTGTGTGTGCAACTACGGGTCCGCTTAGCCGGGCGTATGACGAGGCGTCATGGGGAAGCGCAGACGCCCACGTCCAATCAACCGCCACGCGGCACCCAAGGCTGTAAGCTGTTAGGGCCCGCGGTGCTTCGCGCTTGCCCCTTTGCTTCTTTGCTAAGCCAAGCCCGCACACGCCTTGGGCCCGGGGGCTACTGTCGGCATTCTGGGAACGTGGGTCCCCAGACTTGCCTGCCTGCGGCCTGCGGCGTGGCTCAAGTGGGGGCCCAGCGTGGCCCATCTTCATCAACACATGCTCAAGACCCTCGCGAGGGGCCAAGCCTCGCGGGGCGGACGACAGAGAGCTTCCTCAGGAGCGGCCTCATCAGGCAGCCTCGCGAGGAGGCGGAGAGATCAATGCAAGGGTACCTCGCGAGGATCCAGTGACGCAAGCCATGACGATCAAGGCCAGGCGGGCGCCAGGCAGGCGACGGCCTGCGCAGAGTCCTTGTTTCCCCTTTGGTGCAAAGGAGGCAAGCTTAGGCCAAGGTATCAGGCAAAGGTTACCATTCCAGTGCAACGAGACCAAGACCAGCCAGGCAACCGGACGGAGGTCACCGTGGAGCCCAAGACGGCGTCACAACAAGAGCTTTTGGGAGCCGAAGACCACCTTTGGTCAGGATAACTTGTACTAGATGTTCCCCTTCAAAATGGCCAATTGTTGGTGCCCTTCCCACTCAATTATTTCGGGGAGAGGCCCAGGGCCTCTATAAATAGAGCTAGCCACCCCAGAGTAGAGGCATGGATAGAAGAGCAAGGTGAAACCCAGTATAGGCTAAGTAGAACAACCGCACCAGCTCAAGAACACCTCTCGCGAGGCTGTTCTTCCTTTGTACTATTCATCATCAGCCCCTGAGGCAATCCACCACACCACACACTGGAGTAGGGTATTACACCACAACGGTGGCCCGAACCAGTATAAACCTTGTGTCCCTTGTGTTGTTCATCGTTTTCATCTCAGTTTGCACGAGAGGATCGAACGTAGATCGGTAGGGGAGAGATCTCCGCGCGTACCCCAGTGTTCAAACCTCAAGGGTCTCCCGGAACCCGAAATCCGACAATGTTCATGGCCAGTTGAAAGCTTAAGCAATATTTTCTGGGTCATCCCATCACTATGGTCAGTTCTGCTCCCTTAGGGGATATTATTCAAAATAGAGAAGCCACATGGCGGGTAGCCAAGTGGGCCATTGAGCTTGGACCTCATGGTTTGAAGTATATGCCTCACACTGCCATCAAGTCTCAAGCACTTGTTGATTTCATCAATGACTGGACAGAACTGCATATGCCTGAAGAGGAGCCAGATAACACATATTGGACTATTCACTTTGATTGGTCCAGGAAATTGGAGGGCTCGGGGGCTGGAGTCGTCTTAGCTTCCCCTCAAGGTGACAAATTTTGTTACGTTCTAAGGTTGATGTTTCCCTGTACTAACAATGCAGCTGAGTATGAAGCCTTGCTCCATGGTCTTCGGATGGATAAGGAGATGAACTTAAGCCGGGTGAGATGTTTCGGTGACTCGGACTTGGTGGCTCAGCATGTTTCTGGCACATGGGATTCTAAGGATCCACTCATGGCAACTTATCGCCGCGAGGTTGATGCCATTGCTGGGCACTTCGAGGGTTATCAAGTGGAACACATTGATCGCAAGAAAAATGAGGCGGTAGATGCCTTAAGCCGGTTGGGGTCTCAATGTAAGCCGGTGCCACCTAACACATTCTTGGATATTCTGCATAACCCTTCTGTCAAATTGCCTACAGAGGAAGATGTGGCTATTCCTGACCCGGAGGCACAATTGGTGGCGTCATGATAAATTTAAGTTCAATTAATCAAATTACTAAATAACTCCCACTTAAATAAACATCCCTCAAGTTTATCTAAGTGATACATGATCCAAATCAACTAACCCATGTCCGATCATCACGTGAGATGGGATAGTCATCAATGATGAACATCTCTGTGTTGATCATATCTAATATATGACTCATGTTCGGCCTTTTGGTCTCTAGTGTTCCGACACCATGTCTGTACATGCTAGGCTCGTCAAGTTTAACCCAAGTATTCCGCATTTGCAAAACTGTTTTACACCCGTTGTATGTGAACGTAGAGTCTATCACACCCAATCATCACGTGGTGTCTTGAAATGACGAATTGTAGCAACGGTGCATACTCAGGGAGAACACTTTTACCTTAAAATTTAGTGAAGGGATCACATTATAATTTTGTCCGCGTTCTAGGAACCAGGGTACCCAGACCTGCCTGCGGCCCACGGCGTGACTCCATCGACGGCCTGGTACGGCCCATCTTCAGCATCGACAAGTCAAGACCCTCGTGAGGGGCCAAGCCTCGCGAGGCGGACAACATCAAGGCCTTCAGAAGGGAGTGTCCTCCCCAGGCGGCCTCCTGAGGAGCGGAGATTTCTATGCAAGCACTCACCTCATGAGGCTGAGGTGACGCAAGCCATGACGATCGAAACCAGGCGCGTGTCATTTCCCCTTCTGCCACTGGGATCAAGCACTGTAAGATCGAACCCATCACAAAGCACCTCTTCCCATTGCAAGATAAATAGATCAAGTTGGCCAAACAAAACCCAAATATCGGAGAAGAAATACGAAGCTATAATCAATCATGCATATAAGAGATCAAAGAAGACTCAAATAACTTTCATGGATAAAAACATAGATCTGATCATAAACTCAAAGTTCATCAGATCCCAACAAACACACCGCAAAAAGACTTACATCATATGGATCTCCAAGAGACCATTGAATTGAGAATCAAGAGAGAGAGAGAGAGGAAGCCATCTAGTTAATAACTACGACCCGTAGGTCTACAAAGAACTACTCATGCATCATCGGAGAGGCACCAATGGACATGATGAACCCCTCCGTGATGGTGTCTACATTGGATCTGGTGTTTCTAGAACTTGCGGCGGCTGAAATTGATTTTCATCGACTCCCCTAGGGTTTCTGGAATATTGGGGTATTTATAGAGCAAATAGGCGATGCGGGAGGCCACCGAGATGGGCATAACCCACCTAGGCGTGCCCTGGTGGGTTGTGCCCCCTCAAGGCACCCCTCTGGTACTTCTTCGGCCCATCTTGTGTCTTCTGGTCCAGAAAAAATCCACAAAAAGTTTCGTTGCGTTTGGACTCTGTTTGGTATTAATTTTGTGCGATGTAAAAAAACAAGCAAAAAACAACAACTGTCACTGGGCACTATATCAATAGGTTAGTACCAAAAAATGATATAAAAATGACTATAAAATGATTGTAAAACATCCAAGAATGATGATATAATAGCATGGAACAATCAAAAATTATAGATACATTGGAGGCATATCAGCATTCCCAAGCTTCATTCCTGCTCATCCTCGAGTAGGTAAATGATAAAAGCAGAATTTTTGATGTCGAATGCTGCCTAACATGTTCATCACATATTCTTTTCTTTGTAGCATGGACATTTGGACTTTTATATGGTTCAAAGCAATAGTCTAGTTTTGACATGAAGACTTTAATACTCAAGCATATCAACAAGCAACCATGTCTTTCAAAATATCAACACTAAAGCAAGTTATCCCTAGCCCATTATGCTCAATTATTGATCCATTCATGAAACACACTCGAATACTAGCTATACCCAATGCTCAAGTACGATCATAGTGCCCCTTAGTTGGTGCTTTATAAGAGAAGATGGAGACTCAAGTTCAAAAATAAAAACGGCATAAAGTAAAAGAAAGGCCCTTCACAGAGGGAAGTAGGGATTTGTAGAGGTGCCAGAGCTCAAAGCGAAAATTGAGAGATAAAAACATTTTGGGAGGCATACTTTTCCCACCAACAAAAATGACTTAGAGTTCCCAACACTTTCCATGCTAGATACATCATAGGCGGTTCCCAAACAGAAAATAAAGTTTATTCTTTTTTCCACCATACTTTCACTTTCCATGGCTAACCGTATCCACGGGTGCCCTCGATACGAAGACTTTCCAAGGAATTTATTATTTGATAACATAAAGTAAATTCATTTTCATTTCGGGACTGGGCATCCCTAATACCTTTGTTGTATTCTCGTGCAATGACAAGTGAATAAACACTCATCATGAGAATAACACATCTAGCATGGAAAATATCGGTCACCCTTCACCGCCTCGCGGGCGGTAAGAGCACACAAAAGAGCAATTTATTTTGAAAATTAGAGATGGTGAAGTTTTGTTTGTCCGGCCGACTATGTGTGTTTATAGATTCGTGTGGGCCTGGGCCATCTAGTCTAGTATCGGTAGAAGTTTTTCCTACTTCTTTTTGTCGTATATAATAGACTTAAAATTTGTGATGGATGGTATGTACATTGGTGGCTGCATTTTGTTTTCAGCTTGCTTGTTGTTTCATGTGTGCATGTGCAATGTGCGTGTGTAACGTGTGTGTTGCTTGTGAGAGAAGGTCCTAATTATTTTTTGGTGATTTTTTTCTTACTGTAGCAGTTACGTTGCCTTTTTGCATGGTGCCATCGGAATACGTTTTGCTTGCTACTGTTCTATTAGTTAGTTTGTGATGTTGTTTCACTGTATCTAGTTTATCATTTTCTCCTTGTCAGGTTGAATTTTCACCTCAAGCGCAAAAATAATTGTATTTTCACCTAATAACTTATTTTGGTTTTTCCTTAATTTTTATGTACACTTTTTTGTTTTTATTGTATTTTTACATTTTTTCATGTTAATGACACGACTCATGCTACCTTTTTAAAAAAAATTATTCGACCAAAAACTATATTGTCGTCTTGCACACAAACTAATTTTTCTAGCCAACTTTTAAATTTTCTTGCTAATGACACAAGTCACACTCGTAGTCAACGCGACTGTGATTTCGTGATATATTCTGTTGGGGTGGGGGGGGAATTATATGTCTTTCACTAGATATGCAACTGCAAGTGTCACCCCCTACTGCAATTGCGTGCCTTCAACTTGGGAGTATTTTATCAGGCGAGGGGGGGGGCTCATTTCCTCATTAGGGACACAATTGCATATGTCGCCCCCGACTACAACTGCATGTCTTCAGTGCGACTACAACTCGGTCATTTTTTGTCGGGAGTTCATGTGTGTGCATAGGGGAGGGGCAATTGCATTATCACTAGACATGCAATTGCAAGTGTCACCCTCGAATGCAACTGCATGTCTTCTACGTGACTGCAACTCGATGGTCTATTGTCACGGGAAGAAGGCGGTTCATGTCTACCGATAGGCATGCAACTGCATGTCTTCTATGTGACTGCAACTCGGCGGTCTATTGTCACGGGAAGAGGGCAATTGCTGTCTTTCGATAGGCATGCAACTACAAGTGTCGCCCCTGAATGCAATTGCATGTCTTCTACGCGACTGGAACTCGATGGTCTATTGTCATGGGAAGAGGGCAGTTGCATGTCTTTAAACATGGTCGCGATTGCATGTCTTCTAACTTGGTTGCAACTTGGCCTTTTTGTTTTGTCGGATGATGAGAGGTCCAGTTGCATGTCCCACACTAGCCATGCAACTGCATGTCCTCTAACTTGGTTACAACTGGGGTCTTTGTTTTATCGGAGAGGGAGGCGAATGCAACTGCATCACTTCCAACATGGTCGCAATATCATGTTCTTTTCTAACTTGGTTGCAACTCAACTTTAGTTTTGTCGAACGAGGAGAGGGGCCAGTTGCATGTCCCACACTAGGCATGTAACTTACATATCTTCCTAACTTGATTGCAACTGGGGACTTTGTTTTGTCGGAGGGAGCGACAGCAAGAGAGAGGGGCCATTTTTTTTCTTGCTCAACTATAGTCACGAAACTGGTTGTGTTTTCAGCATGGTCGCAACTGCATGTATTCTAACTTGTTTTCTAACTGGGGCCTTTGTTTTGTCAGAGGGGCAGCAGTGAGAGAGAGGGGGCCAGTTGCATGCTTAAATGTAGTCACGCAACCACATGCTTTCTAGCATGGTTGCAACTGCATGTCTTCGTAACTTGTGTTCTAACTGGGGTCTTTGTATTGTCGGAGGGGCCGGCCGCAAGAGAGAGGGGGCTAGTTGCATGCTCAACTGTAGTCATGCAACTAGATGTTTTTCCAAGATGCTCACAACTGCAAGTATTCTAACTTGGTTGCAACTTAGTTTTTGTTTTATCGTACAGGGAGAGGGGTCAGTTGCATGTCCCACACAAGCTGCGCAACTGCATATCTTCTAACTTGATTGCAATTGGGGGCCTTTGTTTTGTCGGAAGGGGCGACGCTAAGAGAGAGAGGGGGGGCCAGTTGCATGCTCAACTGTAGTCACACAATTGCATGTCTGCCAGCATGGCCGCAACTCGACTTTCATTTTTCCGTATGGGGAAAGGGGCCAGTTGCATGTCCCACACTAGGCACACAATTGTATGTCTTCTAACTTGGTCGCAATTGGAGGCTTTATTTTGTCGGAGGGGCGGCACCCCGAGAGAGAGGGGCAGTTGCATGCTCAACTGTAGTCACACAACTGCATGTCTTTCCAGCATGGTCGCAACTCGACTTTCATTTTGTCGTACGGGGAGAGGGGACCAGTTACATGTGTCGTCACGCACCGAGACCGGGCCTAGGCGAGACAGCCTTCGCGCGCCTATTGACCAGAGGCCTATAGCTACGCAAGGCATGATTAAGCAGGCATAAACTAGCAGTGGATCATAAAAGCTCATATATATGCTATACACACTGGTAGAAAAAGGGCCTATAGTCCCGGTTCGTAAGGGCCTTTAGTCTCGGTTCCTGAACCGGGACTAAAGTGTCGGTACTAATGCCCCGACCCTTTAGTCCCGGTTCAATCCAGAACCGGGACTGATGGGCCTCCACGTGGGCAGTGCGCAGAGCCCAGTCAGGAGACCCTTTGGTCCCGGTTGGTGGCACCAACCGGGACCAATAGGCATCCACGTGTCAGCATTTCTGTGGCTGGGGTTTTTTGTTTTTGTTTGAAAGGGGGGGGGGGGTTGGGGGTTTTGGGGGGTTAATTTAGGTGTTTCATATATTGTGTTAGCTAGCTATAATTAATAGAGAGAAGTGTCCTCTCTTATGTCCGTGCTTGGTCGACGCTACGTACTATACATACGTATAGAGAGGACTAGACACGCTGGCTAGCTAGTAAGCAAACGAAGGAAACAGAAGATCGTCATGAACATATATGCATACAGAGAGAAGTGATATCGACCACCTCTCCTTCTTCGAGAGATTGGTCGAACAACAAGTTCTCGTATATCTATCTGACACTACCGGCTACATATATACAATAATTATCTCTTACAAATATAATCATACGGACTCAGGGTCCACATAGAATTCTCCGTCTTCAGGGATCACGTGGTCAAGAAAGAATGCCGCCAATTCCTCTTGAATTGCTCGCATGCGAGCTGGTGCTAGGAGTTCATCCCGCTTCCGAAACATCTAATTTGAAGAAGGGGGTCAATACATATATATATATATATATAAATGAATGAAACTCAACACAAATGATGGTAATAAAATAAAATTGTGAATGTTGTTATTTACGTACTTCATATTGTTCGTTAGAGTACCCGCCCCGCTCACAGGTCGTGTGGCGGATGGACTCGCAGATGTAGTATCCACAGAAATCATTCCCTTGTTCCTGCCACAACCACTTTACAAGAAACAGAGGTCAATCAAACTGATAAGCAAGAATGCTAAATGGTATTGATGAAACTAGCGCTTGAATCACTAGGAGATGCGCGGAACATGCTACTATAGTACTTACTTTCGGGTGTCTAAATTCCAGCTCCTTCGGCAGTCCCGGAACTGTTTTGGTGAATTTTCTCCAAACCCTGCCGGACAAAGAAAACAATTACTTGATATCAGGAAATGAACAAAGTTGCTGATATGGTGGATAATGATTGATTTAACTTACTTCTGGAGTATTTGAGTCATGTCTGCATAGTCCTGGGGATCTTTTTGTTTTGAGTCTAAGACGGTTACTAGTCCCTGCTCAAGCTTAATCTCTAGGAGAATATAGTGGAAACTGCACACACATGCATAACTCATGAATTACATTACTATAACCTTGACTAATATATAAGGGAAACTGAATACGCACAAGACAGTAACACTCACCTGAAGTTGTAAGGAAAGAGTATTATATCTTTGTTTTGATTTATTACGAACGATCGTAGCAAGTTGGCCTCGGTAGCTGCGGCATGAAGTTTAACCTGAGTTGCATCTATGAGATATGTGTTAACGAGCCCAATATCACCGACTTGTCTTTTCTTCAATTCGGCGATCTTCAATCTGCATAATATAGTGAGGATGATTATAAATACATGCAATGAAAGAGCTAAGCTATAGGATGATTATAAATACATGCAAAATATTTGTCAGGGCAGCCAGAGTGCGCTTCACTTTCACCCGATCTACCTTCTCCTCCGGAGGTGGATGTTTCTTTGCTTTCACCCCTTCAAAGAATTTCTTCACTTCTTCTCGCGCGATCTCGGCGTTCTCCTCCTGGGTCCTCTCGTATGGTATCTTCTCTGGAGTCTTCAGAGAAGGACCGAATCTGTATGTCCTCCCGCCTCTGGTTGTACTGCTAGACGCCGACCGAGCAGACGGAGCAGTTGTCTTCTTTACTTGCTTACGAGACGGAGGAGAAGGACTACGATGCGCCGGAGCAGCTGGAGCGGCGGCAGGTCTCTTCCGCCCTTGCTGACGAGGCGGAGAAGGAGGAGGCTGGCTGCTTGGGCGCGTCGGTGCAGGCGGAGAAGGAGGCGGAGTGCCGCCACGCGCCGGAGAAGGAGCCGGCCGAGGGCCCTGATCGTCACTCGCCGGAGGAGGAGGCGGTGGAGGCGGAGTGCCGTGACTCGCCGGAGGAGGAGGAGGAGGCGGTGGCGTCCAGTTCGGAAGGTTGATGAGCTCCTTCCGCCATAGGCATGGAGTCTTCAGAGCAGACCCCAGCCGAGTCTCCCCTTCACCGGTAGGGTGGTCAAGCTGGAGGTCCTCAAATCCCTCCGTTATCTCATCCACCATCACCCTAGCATATCCTTCTGGAATCGGCCGGCAGTGAAAAGTTGCGCCGGGTTCAGTAGGATAAACAGAGCCAACAGCCGCCTTGACCTTCAAATTCATCCATTGCGTCATAAGGTGGCAATTTTGAGACTCCGTTATAGCATCCACGGGATAGCTGGCAGGAGCCGTCAAGGCATGCTCCGGCTGAAGCAGCTCGGTGGAAGCCACGCTGCTTCTGCGCTGAGATGGCGGGGTAGCTTCGGGGGAGGCTTCGGCAGTACGTTTGCTGCGATTTGCTTCTCGTTCCTCTATCGCGTCTACCCTTGCTTGCAGCACCTGCATTTGGGTCTGCTGCACTTTTTTCCTCCTCTCATGGGATTTGTAACCGCGTGCGTCCGGAAACCCAACCTTCCACGGAATGGAGCCTGGCGTGCCTCGTGTCCGTCCAGGGTGCTCAGGATTCCCGAGGGCCATTGTGAGCTCGTCGTTCTCTCTATCTGGAAAGAATGTCCCTTCCTGAGCTGCTTCGATATACTGCTTAAGCTTACTGACTGGTATGTCCATTTGATCGTTCGTCCAAATGCACTTCCCTGTTACAGGGTCCAGGGTTCCACCAGCCCCGAAGAACCAAGTCCGGCAACGGTCTGGCCAGTTAATTGTCTCTGGTTCGATCCCTTTATGAACCAGATCATTCTCAGTCTTGGACCACTTAGGCCGGGCTACGAGGTAGCCACCTGACCCCGTGCGATGGTGAAGCTTCTTCTTTGCAGCATTTTGCTTGTTTGTCACCGACATCTTCTGACTCTTTTCCGATGTCTTGTGGGCCACAAATGCGGGCCAGTGATCTCTGATCTTCTCATATCTGCCCTTGAATTCTGGTATCTCATTATTTTCGACAAACTTATTCAGCTCTTTCTTCCACCTCCTAAATAGTTCTGCCATCCTCTTCAGAGCAAAAGACTTGATTAATTTCTCTTTAACTGGGTTCTCTGAATTATCCTCAGGCGGTAGGGTGAAATTTGACTTCAGCTCAGTCCAAAGATCATTTTTCTGCATATCACTGACATAAGAGACCTCAGGGTCTTCTGTAGCCGTCTTAAACCATTGCTGGATGCTTATCGGGATCTTGTCCCTAACCAGAACCCCGACTGAGCAACAAATGCGCTCTTTGTCCGGAGGGGTTCAATAGGTTGGCCGTCGGGCGTGATTGCTATGATCTCAAACTTTTCATCCAAGCTCAACTTTTTCTTCGGGCCTCGTCTCTTTACCGAAGTTGTGCTCGATCCGGAGGGCTAGAAAAAAGAACAAAGACTTAATTAATATGTGTACATACCAAAACAATGAATGCATCAATCAGCTAGTGAGCATAGGCTTAACTAATATATATACCTGGCCGGACTCGGTTCGGTCACCGGAGCCGTCATCACGGTCTCCTTCTTGCACCGGCATTGGGTCACCGGAGCCGTCCTCATGTTCTTCTTCTTGCACCGGCATTAGGTCACCGTAGCCAGCTTGTTCACCCTCTCCTTCCAGACCATCGGTTTTGTTGAGAAACAACGAGATGGCATCACTTCCTTCTGCGATTATGTCCCTCAACAACGCTTCTTTTGTTGCTTCGTCTAGGGCGGTGTCCATAGTTTCTACAAATATTTACAACATGTCAATTATTATTCAAACATGACAGATGGATATATTAGTGCCAAACGTAGAACTAGCTACCTAATCATAGTAAGCTATCGGGAGGGGGTATATATCGACAACGACGACACTACATCTATGTCCCTCGACGACCCTCGTTCCCGATAAAAAAAGAGGAAGAAGAAAAAAAGGAGAATAAAGAATAGAGGAGAAGAACCCTCGACCCCTCGAACCCTCGACGACCCTGGAACCCTCGACCCCTAGACGACCCTCTTCTTCCTCTCATGTTCGAGAGGATCGCCGAGGGGTCGGGAGGTTTCCTAGTGTCAAAGGATTCAACAAAACCATGTCTTCATCATTAGGCGAAAGTAACATGTGCATGATGGTACGAAGCTCTTCAAAGTTGTTCTGGAACGGAGTCCCAGATAGGATAATTCGCTTTTTGGTACAAAGTTCAGCAAGAGCCTTCCGAATATCGCTATTTGGAAGGCCTTTGCTGAATTCGTACCAAAAGGCAGATTATTCTATCCGGGACTCCATTCCAGAACAACTTTGCAGAACTTCATACCAACATGCCCTGGTTACTTCCGGCTAATGATGAAGGCATGGATTTCTTTAATACTTTGACACTAGGAAACCTCTCTCGACCCCTCGGCGATCCTCGACCCCACGAACCCTCGGCGACCCTGGAACCCTCGACCCCTAGACGACCCTCTTCTTCCTCTCATGTTCGAGAGGATCGCCGAGGGGTCGGGAGGTTGCCTAGTGTCAAAGGATTCAACAAAACCATGTCTTCATCATTAGGCGAAAGTAACATGTGCATGATGGTACGAAGCTCTTCAAAGTTGTTCTGGAATGGAGTCCTAGATAGGATAATTCACTTTTTGGTACAAAGTTCAGCAAGAGCCTTCCGAATATCGCTATTTGGAAGGCCTTTGCTGAATTCGTACCAAAAGGCGGATTATTCTATCCGGGACTCCATTCCAGAACAACTTTGCAGAACTTCGTACCAACATGCCCTGGTTACTTCCGGCTAATGATGAAGGCATGGATTTCTTCAATACTTTGACACTAGGAAACCTCTCTCGACCCCTCGGCGATCCTTGACCCCTCGAACCCTCGACGACCCTGGAACCCTCGACCCCTAGACGACCCTGCTGGAACCCTCGACCCTATAGGAAAAAAAGAAGAAAAAAAGAGGAGAAGAAGAAAGGAATAGTGGAGAAGAAGAGAAAATAGAATATATTCTATTTTCTCTTCTTCTCCACTATTCCTTTCTTCTTCTCCTCCTCTTCTTTTTCTTATTTTTTTCTTCTTCTTATTTATTTCTCCTCTTCTTTTCGGTAGAGGAAACCCTAAATAGCTAGCAAGTATCGTGGGTGTGAGATACATGTGGCCTTCGATGTCGGACACTACATCCACGTCCCACAAGTGACGTGGGCGTCGAAGCCCGCGCCACTTGTGGGATGTGGATGTAGTGTCCGACACCGACGGTACATGTATCTCACACCGACGATACTTTCTATTTAGGGTTTCTCCTCTACCGCTCGGCGACCCTCTCGACGACCCTCGTTCCCGATAAAATAAAGAGGAAGAAGAAGAAGAAAAAAGAAGAGAAGAAAGAATAGAGGAGAAGACTTCCTCTTCTTCGTCTCCTCTTCTTCTCCCTCTTCTTCCCCTTCTTCCTCGCCTCTCTCATGAATGTCCGACGTTCTCGACCCCCCCAACGTGTCGAAGAAAAAAAAGAAGAAAAAAATAGGAGAAGAAGAAAGGAATAGAGGAGAAAAGAGAAAATAGAATATATATTCTATTTTTCTCTTCTTCTCCTCTATTCTCCTCTATTCCTTTCTTCTTCTCCTCTTCTTTTTCTTCTTTTTTCTTCTTCTTATTTATTTCTCCTCATCTTCCTCCCCTCTCGGCGACCCTAGACCCGCTCTCGACCCTCGACCCCTAGGAGACCGTCGACCCCTCTCTTTTTTTTTCTTCCTCTTCTTTTTTATCCTCTTCTTCCTCTACCGCTCGACGACCCTCGACGACCCTCGTTCCCGATAAAAAAAGAGGAAGAAGAAGAAAAAAAAGAGGAGAAGAAAGAATAGAGGAGATCTTCTCCTCTATTCTTTCTTCTCCTCTTTTTTCTTTTCTTATTCCTCTTCTTTTTTTATCCTCTTCCTCCTCTCATGTTCGACGACCCTCGACCCTCGGCGACCCTAGACCCCCCTCGACCCCCTCTTCTTCTCCCTCTTCTTCCCCTTCTTCCCCGCCTCTCTCATGAATGTCCGACGTCCCCCCTCCCCCTCTCATCATCATCTATCATCCCCCCTCTCATGTTCGAACTTTCCTGAACATATATAGCCACACATACACATAGCCACATACACATACATAGCCACACATACATATGGAACTTTTCTGAACATATATATATATATATATATATATATATATATATATATATATAGCCACATTCATATAAACTTTTCTGAACATATATAGATGATTTTCTAAAAATGTAACTTTTGCATATATGAACAGGAGAGCAGCGGCGGCAATGGGTGGCATCGTCGGCGACGGGGATGGGAAAGGGGGGAGCTCACTGGGGGCGGGCGGCGACGGGGAGAGGAGGCCAGCAACGGGAAGGAGGACGGCGGGCTCGGGGACGGCGTGCGCGGGGCTCGGGGACGACGGGCTCGGGATGGCACACGGCGACGGGGACGGCCGCGGGCTCGGGGCGGCACACGGCGACGGGGACGACGGGCTCGGGGTGGCACACTGCGACGGGGACGGGCGCGAGCTCGGCGCGGCACACGGCGACGGGGACGATCGAGGAGGCGGGGCTCGGGGCAGGGCGCGCGGACGGCAGCGAGCTCGGGGCAGGGCGGCCGGCGACGGGCAGGAGGGCGCGACGACGACGACAACGACAGGGCGCGGCGACGGCGATGGGGCAGGGCGCAGCGACGGCGACGGGGCAGGGCGCGACAACGGCGACGAGGAGGACGAGCAGCCTGGCGGCGTCGGCGATGGGGAATGGAGCAGTTGGTGAAAATTTCCAAAGTGTGGGCTTATATAGCAGAGCCTTTAGTCCCAGTTCGTTGCAGCAACCGGGACCAAAGGTGGGCATTAGTCCCGGTTGGTGCCACGAACCGGGACCAAAGGCCAATTTTCAGCAGCCCAAAGGGCGGGAAGCGGCGGCCTTTGGTCCCGGTATGGTGGCACCAACCGGGACTAAAGGGGGCATTGGTCACGGTTGGTGCCACGAACCGTGACCAATGCCCCCTTTAGTCCCGGTTGGTGCCACCAACCGGGACCAATGGCCTTGTGCTGCCCCGCGCCCAAAAGTTTAGTCCCACATCGCTAGCTGAAGGGCGCCGGCACTGGTTTATAAGCGCTGGTGTGCCTCCCCATTCGAGCTCCTCTCTAATGCAGGCTTTCGGGCCTAAACTTGCTACTGCCTGTGGGCCTATTGGGCCTTCTGCGGGCCTGAATCCTGGCCCATGTAGGGTTTCTAGTCGTATTCAGGCCGTGGAGGCCCAGTAGGAGGCATTTTTTTGGTTTTTTCTTTTTTATTTCTACATTTTTTGGTTTTTATTTTTTTATTTCTACTTAAAACTAAATACTTACAGTTTTTTAGTGATTTCTTTTGCTTTTAGGTCACAAAAATTATAAACTTTCTGTTAGTGCCATTAGTTTTAAATTTTGAATAGTTTAAATTTGAATTTTAAAAATTTGTGTGAATCACTAGTTTATGAATAACTTTACTATAAAAATAGAATTTTTTTCTATTTATTTTTTATTTCTACTTACAACTAAATACTTACAGTTTTTTAGTGATTTCTTTTTGCTTTTAGGTCACAAAAATTATAAACTTTCTGTTAGTGCCATTAGTTTTAAATTTTGAATAGTTTAAATTTGAATTTTTAAAAATTTGTGTGAATCACTAGTTTATGAATAACTTTACTATAAAAATAGAATTTTTTTTCTATTTATTTTTTATTTATACTTACAACTAAATACTTATAGTTTTTTAGTGATTTCTTTTTGATTTTAGGTCACAAAAATTATAAACTTTCTGTTAGTGCCATTAGTTTTAAATTTTGAATAGTTTAAATTTGAATTTTTAAAAATTTGTGTGAATCACTAGTTTATGAATAACTTTACTATAAAAATAGAATTTTTTTCTTCTTTGCTATTTATTTTTTATTTATACTTACAATTAAATACTTATAGTTTGATTTTAGGTCACAAAAATTATATTCTTTTTGCTATTGAAGAATATTATAGTTTTATTTTAGTTGATCATAACATAATATTTTAATTGATTGTTTTTATTTTCATAAAAGTTTTGTAGTTTATTCTGTTTGCTATTAATTCATTCTTTAAGCTAAATGACTCTGAAATTGGAAAGCATTTCAAAATGAACTCTGAAAAGGTTGAAAGTTGGCATGGTATTATCATTTCACCCACATAGCATGTTCCAAAAAGTAGAGAGGGTTACGACAAAAACTTGATGCACTTCGTGTACAAAATGGACAATCACTTTCGAAGTATCAAAGTTTCGAACCATAAGACATGAAAGCATTTCAAATGAACTCTGAAAAAGTTGAAAGTTGGGATGGTATCATAATTTCACCCACATAGCATGTGCATGTACAAAACGGAAAATGGTAGCATGTTCGTCTGTTACAAATTTGGCATGGTATCATCATAATAGTTGCGGGAGAAAGTCTTCACTTTTTCTTCGCTTGTGTCATTTGCTTATTGTGCCGTAACCATGGATAATCTTCATTGTTTATCAGGATGCTTGGGTCAGCCTTGACATTGAAGGGAGGAATTTCATGAAACTTTTCATAATCTTCAGACATGTCTGTCTTGCCGTCCACTCTCAGGATGTCCCTTTTTCCTGAAAGAACTATGTGGCGCTTTGGCTCATCGTATGATGTATTCGCTTCCTTATCTTTTCTTTTTCTCGGTTTGGTAGACATGTCCTTCACATAGATAACCTGTGCCACATCATTGGCTAGGACGAACGGTTCGTCAGTGTACCCAAGATTTTTCAGATCCACTGTTGTCATTCCGTACTGTGGGTCTACCTGTACCCCGCCGCCTAACAGATTGACCCATTTGCACTTAAACAAAGGGACCTTAAAATCAGGTCCGTAGTCAAGTTCCCATATGTCCACTATGTAACCATAATATGTGTCCTTTCCGCTCTCGGTTGCTGCATCAAAGCGGACACCGCTGTTTTGGTTGGTGCTCTTTTGATCTTGGGCGATCGTGTAAAATGTATTCCCATTTATCTCGTATCCTTTGTAAGTCAATACAGTCAAAGATGGTCCCCTGGACAACAAGTACAACTCATCACAAACAGTGTTGTCACCTCTGAGACGTGTTTCCAACCAACTGCTGAAAGTCCTGATGTGTTCACATGTAATCCAGTCGTCGCACTGCTCCGGGTGTTTGGAGCGCAGACTGTTCTTGTGTTCATCGACATACGGGGTCACCAAGGTAGAGTTCTGTAGAACTGTGTAGTGTGCTTGAGACCAAGAATATCCGTCCCTGCATATTATTGAGTCTCTTCCAAGAGTGCCTTTTCCAGTCAGTCTCCCCTCATACCGCGATTTAGGGAGACCTATCTTGTTAAGGCCAGGAATGAAGTCAACACAAAACCCGATAACATCCTCTGTTTGATGGCCCATGGAGATGCTTCCTTCTGGCCTAGCGCGGTTACGGACATATTTCTTTAGGACTCCCATGAACCTCTCAAAGGGGAACATATTGTGTAGAAATACGGGCCCTAGGATGACAATCTCGTCGACTAGATGAACTAGGACGTGCGTCATGATATTGAAGAAGGATGGTGGGAACACCAGCTCGAAACTGACAAGACATTGCGCCACATCACTCCTTAGCCTTGGTACGATTTCTGGATCGATCACCTTCTGAGAGATTGCATTGAGGAATGCACATAGCTTCACAATGGCTAATCGGACGTTTTCCGGTAGAAGCCCCCTCAATGCAACCGGAAGCAGTTGCGTCATAATCACGTGGCAGTCATGAGACTTTAGGTTCTGAAACTTTTTCTCTGGCATATTTATTATTCCCTTTATATTCGACGAGAAGCCAGTCGTGACCTTCATACTGAGCAGACATTCAAAGAAGATTTCTTTCTCTTCTTTCGTAAGAGCGTAGCTGGCAGGACCTTTATACTGCTTCGGAGGCATGCCGTCTTTTTCGTGCAAATGTTGCAGGTCCTCCCGTGCCTCAGGTGTATCTTTTGTCTTCCCATACACGCCCAAGAAGCCTAGCAGGTTCACGCAAAGGTTCTTCGTCACGTGCATCACGTCGATTGAGGAGCGGACCTCTAGGTCTTTCCAGTAGGGTAGGTCCCAAAATATAGATTTCTTCTTCCACATGGGTGCGTGTCCCTCAGCGTCATTCGGAACAGCTAGTCCACCGGGACCCTTTCCAAAGATTACGTAGTGTAAATCATTGACCATAGCAAGCACGTGATCACCGGTGCGCATGGCGGGCTTCTTCCGGTGATCTGCCTCGCCTTTGAAATGCTTGCCTTTCTTTCGACATTGATGGTTGGTCGGAAGAAATCGACGATGGCCCAGGTACACATTCTTCCTGCATTTGTCCAGGTATATACTTTCAGTGTCATCTAAACAGTGCGTGCATGCGTGGTATCCTTTGTTTGTCTGTCCTGAAAGGTTACTGAGAGCGGGCCAATCGTTGATGGTCACGAACAGCAACGCCTTAAGGTTAAATTCCTCCTGTCTGTGCTCATCCCACGTACGTACACCGTTTCCATTCCACAGCTGTAAAAGTTCTTCAACTAATGGCCTTAGGTACACATCAATTTCATTGCCGGGTTGCTTAGGGCCTTGGATGAGAACTGGCATCATAATGAACTTCCGCTTCATGCACATCCAAGGAGGAAGGTTATACATACATAGAGTCACGGGCCAGGTGCTGTGATTGCTGCTCTGCTCCCCGAAAGGATTAATGCCATCCGCGCTTAAAGCAAACCATACATTCCTTGGGTCCTTTGCAAACTCATCCCAGTACTTTCTCTCGATTTTTCTCCACTGCGACCCGTCAGCGGGTGCTCTCAACTTCCCATCTTTCTTTCGGTTCTCACTGTGCCATCGCATCAACTTGGCATGCTCTTCGTTTCTGAACAGACGTTTCAACCGTGGTATTATAGGAGCATACCACATCACCTTCGCAGGAACCCTCTTCCTGAGGGGCTCGCCGTCAACATCACCAGGGTCATCTCGTCTGATCTTATACCGCAACGCACCGCATACCGGGCATGCGTTCAGATCCTTGTATGCACCGCGGTAGAGGATGCAGTCATTAGGGCATGCATGTATCTTCTCCACCTCCAATCCTAGAGGGCATACGACCTTCTTTGCTGCGTATGTACTGTCGGGCAATTCGTTATCCTTTGGAAGCTTCTTCTTCAATATTTTCAGTAGCTTCTCAAATCCTTTGTCAGCCACAGCATTCTCTGCCTTCCACTGCAGCAATTCCAGTACGGTACCGAGCTTTGTGTTGCCATCTTCGCAATTGGGGTATAACCCTTTTTTGTGATCCTCTAACATGCGATCGAACTTCAGCTTCTCCTTTTGACTAATGCATTGCGTCCTTGCATCGACAATGACCCGGCAGAGATCATCATCATCGGGCACATCGTCTGGTTCCTCTTGATCTTCAGCAGCTTCACCCGTGGCAGCATCATTGGGCACATCGTCTGGTTCCTCTTGATCTTCACCAGCTCCCCCCGTTGCAGCATCACCGTATTCAAGGGGCACATAGTTGTCATCGTACTCTTCTTCTTCGCCGTCTTCCATCATAACCCCTATTTCTCCGTGTCTCGTCCAAACATTATAGTGTGGCATGAAACCCTTGTAAAGCAGGTGGGAGTGAAGGATTTCCCGGTTAGAGTAAGACCTCGTATTCCCACATTCAGTGCATGGACAACACATAAAACCATTCTGCTTGTTTGCCTCAGCCGCATCGAGAAACTCATGCACGCCCTTAATGTACTCGCGGGTATGTCTGTCACCGTACATCCATTGCCGGTTCATCTGCGTGCATTATATATAATTAAGTGTCCAAATTAATAGAAGTTCATAATCACATTAAAACCAAAGTGCATACATAGTTCTCATCTAACAACATATAGCTCTCCAGAGCATCTAATTAATTAAACCATACATTGAAACTATGTAAAACATTTCAATGCGAAAACAAATGCGATCATAATCGCAACAAAGGTAACAATTGATCCAACGGCATAATGATACCAAGCCTCGGTATGAATGGCATATTTTCTAATCTTTCTAATCTTCAAGCGCATTGCATCCATCTTGATCTTGTGATCATCGACGACATCCGCAACATGCAACTCCAATATCATCTTCTCCTCCTCAATTTTTTTTATTTTTTCCTTCAACAAATTGTTTTCTTCTTCAACTAAATTTAACCTCTCGACAATAGGGTCGGTTGGCATTTCCGATTCACATACATCCTAGATAAATAAAATCTATGTCATGTTGGTCGGCATAATTTTCATAAATAATAAATGAACCAATAGTTATAAAGATAATATACATACCAAATCCGAATCATAGACAGGACGAGGGCCGACGGGGGCGGATACCAAAACCATCGCACTATATAAGATGCAATAATAAATGTAAGAAAATGATACAAGTATCTATCTAAACATACAAGTAAGAATATTTTTCCTTTCAGAAAGAAGATAAGAACAAGAGGCTCACCACGGTGGTGTCGGTGATGAGATCGGCGCGGGTGATCGACGGCGGTGAAGACAGGGACGGGGCGTGACGGACCGCTAAATCTAGACAAATCTCGAGGAAAATGGAGCGTGGAGGTCGAGCTTCGAGAGGAGAAAGCTTAAGTAGTGTGGCTCGGGCATTCCATCGAACACCTCATGTGCATAGGAGCTGAGCTAGAGCACCAGCAAGCCCTCTCCCCCTCGGCCAGAAAAAAACAGAGCAGTGTGCTCTGCTCTTGCGCGAGGGGGTATATATAGGCACTTCATTGGTCCCGGTTGGTGGCATGAACCGGGACTAAAGGAGAGCCTTCGGTCCCGGTTCAAGCCACCAACTGGGACCAATGGTGGTGGGCCAGGAGCGAGGCCCATTGGTTCCGGTTCGTCCCACCAACCGGGACCAAAAGGTCCAGACGAACCAGGACCAATGGCCCACGTGGCCTGTCCGGCCCCCTGGGCTCACGAATCGGGACCAATGCCCACATTGGTCCCGGTTCTAGACTGAACCGGGACTAATGGGCTGAGCCGGCCTGGACCATAGCCCTGTTTTCTACTAGTGACACAAATTCTTTTACATTTACAAATAGCCAAAATACATTTAAATTCTCTAGTTGTTTCCCACCCTTTGGTCCAGCCTATTCTTGGATGACGACGTCTTCCAGACATATTTACTTTAATCGATGACCGCATCTAAAAAACAGAGGAAATAAGGGTGAGTACGATAAATCATACTCAATAAGTAGATACTTCACTATTCAACAAAAAGAATAGTATGATGATGTAGATATATAGACAAACTGAATCCAAAGAATAAACAAGGTAATAACCATTGGGATATATTTTAGTGGAGATGTGTAAAATGAACAACATAATCGGAGACAAACAAGGAAGTTATTGGCATCACACATGACCGCAAGCTTCCCAACCCGGGAGTTACAGGGGTGAAATTTCACATTTTTACACTCTTAAGAGGGGTATTCTGACGTCAACAGCCTCGACTAGAACCACACAGGTTCCAGAAGAGCAGAGCTCTTGTACCCACTAAGACCCGGACACCTGAACCTACTTATGTGGGTCGCTCCTACGGATCCATTACCGACACGTTCCTGAACAAGGTCTGTCCTTAGCGGAGAGCCCAGACAGTCACATACCTAAACTGTGACCGGTACAATACGTTTGCCGTCGTGACACCAATATAGCAAGGATGTGTGGTTAAATCAAAGATAGGATCACTCGATTATTAGTTAAGACAATAAACACATGCCTTTAGATGAGTTCCTCTCATATCAGACTGATTCCATCAACACTGGTTCCATTAACAAATGGATTATCAAGGACAACATGTCCTTTAACAAATGGATTATCAAGGACAATATGTCTCTGAATAGCATAGGCATTGATGAAGCAATGAACAAGATCAAGGGCCAGCAACATAATCAGGTCGATGATCAAAGGAAACAACAATAAGATAGGATTCAGGAGTTAGCAAAGTAGCCACTTGCCTTGGTAGAACCTTTCAATCAATATTGTCCCCACAAGCTTGCCCTCGAATAAATGTCGTACAACGATGTTGTATAATCTACATATTCAGCTTGGTTCTCGTCTGCGTCAAGGCAGTGTCTCTCCTCTTATTTCCTTGCATGGATGCATATCAACATCCCCACTAGCGCACCTCTTCTCTTTTCTAGTCTGTCCTCATTTTCTTTCTCTTGGAGTTGTGCTTTCAATCAGCCGTAGAAGCGTCCTATTTATAGGAGCTGACGGTCGGTCGCTAGCTAAAATATCTCAGCCGCAGTGACTCTTGCCGCTTGGCCTTGGCCCTTGAAGCTGGGTAAAAATGATTTGGCTTCTGCTCCTACAGCTAGTGCAAAGGCCTAATCAACCTGGCCACCATGGGAAGTGTCTACGTATAGAACTAGAATGTCCAAGCCACTAGCAAGTGCCAACACAACATCCACGTACACAGATGTTTTACCTAGCTTGGAAGAATCCCTACACACGTGTACATTCTCATAATTACATACATGCACCTAGTTGATTCGGAGCTCTAGTACTAGGAAATATCTACCGATCTATCACTTGTACCTGATCCAGTACCATCTATTCAAATGCCACGTTAACTCTCCTATATAAAGCTTATACTGCCAACTAACTAGTAGTACTTCCCAATTTCCCATGCCTATACCTCAACGTGAGTGCATGGATGCAAGTCTATGTGTACATACACATACTCTTACTTGGTATGTAATTTTCTAATATTTAATGCATGCAAAAATTACAACTCTATTTTAATTCTTTGAAACAAGAATCTAGCATAACTCTTTTTTGCCCAATTATTTTATGTTAAACAGATAATAGATATTTAATTACTCATCTTAATTTAAATTAATAACCCAAAAATACGGGTTATCACAATGCAATCGTAAATATATTCGGACTGCAACTCTGTGATATTTTGTCATGGTAAAGAGGTAGTTGCATGTCCATCAGCGGCCCTCCAGAACAGAAAGAGACAACATTAACCAACAGTGATGGTAGTACTGCTCCTTTGCTGATTAAGGCCGTACGAGTACATTCGTTGGTGAATAAATGGCTGCGATATGGCACTTCGCGCCGAGGCTACGTTACGCGAGAGCATCTCCAACGGCCGCCCAACATGCGCTGCGTTAAAAATGCGTTTGCAGCATGCTAATCATCTGTTTTGACGCGGCTAAGAGCGCTGGCTTCAGCGGCCGCTGTAAACTGTAGCACGCATAGCTTCAGCAGGTGCACTAAAATGCAACGCGCGCACTCTTGCAGAAACAACATATGCGCTCCAAACACAAGCAAAAGGATCAAACATAAACAAAATAAATCAACAATAAATAGTTCAATTTCATTATTACAACTCAAATAAATAGTTTATCTTTCAATACAACAAATAGTTCAATAATACAACATCAAATGCACAAATCATGATGCTCTTTGTCGGCCGTTCCATACCCACCACTCCTCAATGAGATCCTTCTGAAGATTATCATGCATTTCGGCACGTCGAATGGCATGATATGAAGCAACAAAACGGGTCACTCTTTCAGCCCTCCGTCGCACTCGAACGGAATGTTCCAAGAGCTCATAATGAGAGTAGTCTACATCTTGGTCATGCTCATTCTTGATGATCATGTTATACATGATCACATAAGCATGCATGATGTACCAAAGTATCTTTTGATCTCAAAATTTAGCCGGTCCTTTCACAATAGCAAATTGGGCTTGCAAAATCCCAAAAGCCCTCTCCACATCTTTTCTAGCAGCCGCCTGAGCATTGTGGAAATCAATATATTTCTTACCTTCCGGTTTTCTCAACGGCTTCACAAATGTTTGCCATTTTGGGTAGATGCCATCCGCAAAATAGTAGCCATAGTTGTATGTATGGCGATTTGCTACAAACTGCACCGGTGGCAATTCATCATTTGCAATCTTATTCATCAGTGGTGACCGCTTGACAACGTTGATGTCATTCAAAGATCCATGTATTCCAAAAAAGCATACCAAATCCAGGTCTCTTGATCGGCCACCGCTTCAAGGATTATAGTGAAACCCTTTTTTGGCCGTGGAATTGCCCATGCCATGCCTTAGAACGATTGTTCCAACTCCAATGCATGCAATCTATTGAGCCAAGCATACCTAGGAAGCTGCGAGCTGTGTTCATCTCCAATAGCCATGCGGCGTCTTGAGCATTGGGAGATCTCAAATACTCCTGGCCAAACACTTGCACAATTCCGACTGCGAAGCGCTTGACACACTTGATGGCTTGACTCCCATCCATGGCCAAGTGATCATCAACTAGATCAGCGGGGATACCATACGCCAACATACGCGACGCGGCTGTCACCTTCTAAAAGGTGCTATGCCCGAGCTCTCCGGCGGCATTCCTCCTTTGCTGAAAAAACCGGTCATGGCTCACTAGTTTCTCTGCAATGCGCCTGAACAACTCGGCGCTCATCCTAAACCAGCGCCAGAAGTACAACTTGGGGCACACGGGATTATCCGCAAAATAGTGCCTGGTCAATCTGTTGTGGGCAATGATCCTATCCCTCCAAATTTTCTGCCGACACATAACCGAACCACCGTGCTTCGGTTTTTTATTGATGTGCATAGCTAGGATCATTGCAAGATCCTCCTCCTCTTTCATATCAAATTCTTCTTTGGAAGAATCATATGACGAACTCATCTACAATGCTTAATTTAAACTAGGCTATAAAAACTACAAACAACATGCACCACATTCATGTAAAAAAATGTGAAGTTGAAGCAATACATACCTTGCGGGCGTTTTGTCGAACACCTTGCGGGCGCCAAGCGGCAGTGGGCGGCCGGGCGCTGTTCGTCGAAGGACTGCCGCGCGCGAGGGGTGGCGGTGACTAGAGGGGGACGGAGGAAGTAGCGGCGGCGCGGGGATAGGCCGGGGAAGCGCCGGAACGGTCGCCGGAAGAAATGGAGTGGCGCGGGCGGCGGCGGCGGCTGAACGGGGTAGGTGTTGTTGCGAGCAGGCACTCGAGTGTCCAGCGCGCGGGAGCGGGTGCAGCAAATAAACGGCGCGCGATGGCGTTTCGGCCCGCGCGCTGAACTAGTTGTGTTGCGCGCGGGGGTTTTACGCCTCCGATGAAGCGCCCAGAGTGGTAGCGCGCGCAAAACACACTAATTTTTTAGCGTGACACGTATATAGCGCGTGATCTGAAGATGCTCTGACGCCGGGGTAGTGCATGATCAGTTTCACCGAACACGAACAGTAGCGCGGCACTGTAGAAGAGTAGCGGATTGCCGATGGGCTGTCTTGGCAACTTGCGAGCGAGAAAGAAATCGCCGGCGGATTATGCACAAGGGATCGACTTGACTCTCCATTCAAGATGGGAATGGGCCGGCCCAGACCTGGCCCCGTGGCTTCAAGGCCAATTTGAGGGGCCACGGGTCGACCCATTCTGACAAAATCCTGTGGCCTTGCTGGCCCATTGGGTACCCGGGGCCGACCCGAAATTCAGCTATAATATGAAATAAATAGAGGTTACAAAAGAAGCACAAGTCCAATTTCAACTCTTTTCACATCAAGTACACGACAATCTACATTCATTGACGAAAGAACTACTGCAGATTCATAGTAGAATGAAAGAAGTCACATGTAGGAAACTCCAAGCAGAACCAACACCATTCCTGAAACTACTTCAGAACCAACACCAAGAAGTTACTACTATACGAGAAAACTCCAAGGCCATCCTGATGGTTGGCTTCACATGTAGGAAAACCTGCACACACACACACACACACACACACATTGTAGGTGGCTGCACCAACCGAGTTGAATTATCGGGATTGACCAAGAACACAACACTGACCAAACACATTGTAGGTTGAGCTACCACACAGCACTGACCAAGAACGAAACCAGGATTGGCTTCCAGCTGAACATCTGCGCTGGGAAGGGGAGGAATCTAGCTAGTCTCACCTGCGACTGGAATGGCAAGGTCAACAATGAACGGGACTGCAGGTCGGCGAGCTCGACGGCGACCGAGATGACGAACGCCGGCGGCAACAGGCGAGCAGAGATGGTCTGGGGCAGCCAGCGGCGGCAGCAGACCGGCAGAAATGGTCGGGGGCAGCCCCTGGCGGCAGACAGAGATCGTCGGGAGCAGCGCAATCAGATGGTTGGGTCGACCCGTCTGACGAGGGCCGGGCCCATAGTGGTACCAAATGTGCGGCCCGCATAGGGCCCATAATTTAGGGGGCCCCAAATTATTTATATTGGTCTAGTCTTAAAAATACTAAGCGCTAGCGCACTGGGCCGCTAGGCGGTGGAGTTGGGCTTGAGTCGGGATCGTCTCCTCGTCCTAAACTATCAAATTCTCAGTGTTGTTCAATGGCAAGAAACTTCAACAGTTCGTGCCATCTAGAGGAATCAGACAAGGAGATCCAATTTCTCTGTATTTGTTCTTGATAGCAGCAGAGGGCCTTTCGTGCCTCCTCAAATCAAAAAGTGAGTCATCCAAAGTGACTGGTTTACAGGTGGCTGCTACGGCGCCTTCGGTGAACCATCTTCTATTCGCAGATAACAGTCTGCTGTTTTTTAAGGCAAATAATGCGGAGTCTAATGAGGTGTACCATGCTTTAAATACATATTGTCAGGCAACCGGCCAACGTATTAACTATGCCAAGTCATCTATATACTTCAGTAAAGGTGTGCCAGATGCGGTCAGACGGGAGATAAAAGATACTTTACGGGTACCCAATGAAACTCTGAACGAGAAGTATTTGGGTATGCTTTCTGACATTGGCAGCTCCAAGAACAACGCGTTCAAGTATCTAAAAGATAGGCTTTGGAGTAAGGTACAAGGCTAGATAGATAGAACAATGTCCACTGCATGGAAGGAGGTTTTGGTTAAATCTGTAGCACAAGCGGTGCCTGTATTTTCAATGTCGTGTTTTAAGCTACCGAGGGGACTTTGTGAACACCTCAATATGCTAATCAGAAAATTTTGATGGGGGAGTAAAGAGGGCAAAAGGAAGCCTCATTGGGTGTCCTGGGAGACCATGACTCAACCTAAGGATATGGGCGGCCTGGGTTTTAAGGATTTTAAGCTCTTCAACCTTGCAGTGCTAGCCAGGCAAGCATGGCATTTGCTTCAATATCCAGATTCTCTTTGTGGCCGAATGCTGAAAAGCATATACTATCCTGCGAGTGACATCCTGGGAGCGGAACTTGGAAGACATCCGAGCCAAGTGTGGCGAGCTATGATCGAGGGCAGGGATGTTCTAAAGCAGGGCCTTGTCAAACGGATAGGCAATGGCGAAGCCACTCTCATATGGGAACAAAACTGGCTGCCTCGGGAGGAGTTTCTTCATCCCCTTGGTTGTCGTGTTCACAACCCACCCACAAGGGTTTCTGAGCTGATCGTTAGGGCTACAACTTCTTGGAATGGAGAACTAGTCCAAGCAACCTTCTTGCAAATGGATGCAGAGATCATTCTCGGAATACCACTCTGCACGCGCAACCTAGAGGATTTCTGGTCTTGGCATCATGAAAGGCATGGTTCCTTCACGGTTAAATCGGCATACAAGATGCTTGTGGCGACCAAACATAGAAGGGAGGCGTGGTTAAATGGAGAAGCTGGTCCATCCAACGCAAGGGCAGAAAAAAGTGAGTGGAAATATCTCTGGAAAACAGCAGTCCCTAGGAAGATCCGTATGTTCCTATGGAGGTTATCTAAACACTCACTACCAACCAATGATGTCCGAGTACACCGTCATATGGCCAATTCAAGCACCTGCTGCCTTTGTGGGGTTCAGGACTCTTGGCGACACTCTCTCCTTGAATGCACATCTTCGAGAAGCGTTTGGGCACTAGCGGAAGAGGAGATCACACATAAAATCACGTCTAATACCGAACCAAAGGCGAAGAGCTGGCTTTTTACAGTTATGGGACTGCTGACACATGACCAATTTATCACAATGGCAGTCACTCTTTGGTCCATATGGCATGCCCGGCGAAAAGCTATACATGAAGCAATATTCCAGAGCCCTCAAGTAACCCATGGCTTCATCGAGAGGTACCTGCAGGACTTGGCGATCATTCAAGATACAGGCCAGAATCAGAGCACAGATGTCTCCATGCCACGACCAGTTCATCCGAAACCAAAAAAACCTCCTCCGGGACACCATAAAATCCATGTTGATGCGGGTGTTCGAGTGAGGAGAGGTGGATCAGCGGTAGCTGTCTGTAGAGATGAAGATGGCAACTATATTGGAAGCTCGGCCTTGGTAGTTGAAGGAGTTTGTGATCCCCCAACTTTGGAGGCAATAGCATGCCGTGAAGCTTTGGCCCTGGCAGAGGATCTAGGCATTCATCATTTCATCGTAGCATCCGATTGTCGACAGGTCGTGCTAGACATCGACAGAAGGGCACGCGGGCATTATGGCGCTGTCATCAACGAGATCAACATAAAAGCTTCTATGTTTTCCTGTAAATTTTCTTTTGAAAGTCATGCTGCAAACTATGAAGCACATCACTTAGCTAAATTTGCGCTTTCTAGAGGTCCGTGTCACCATCTCTGGTATGGTGTTCCTCATGACCAAGTGTGTATCCCACTTCATGTGGATTTTGATGAATAAAGCATGCTTTTACCCCTAAAAAAATATTACTCCTCAAAAAAACTACTCGATCTACATTGTACTAGATGGAAACGGGATCGTCGCCTCGAGCCCTCATCGGTCTAAAAAAACAACAGGATCGTAGCCTACAACAGTCAATCGGGATCTGGGAACGGGAATCATCTCGACTCTCGAACTCTCGATCGGGAAACGAGAAACCGCAGTCGCGTCGCCGGACAGTGTCGCTACAGGAAATGTCTCGTCACCTTCTTGGATCGATCGGACAGGCCTGTGATCGGATTTAGGCCGTTTCCTTCCTCGCCTACTATCTCAAATTTTAGACTCGTCCTCTTATCGGATTGATCGGTGACCGACTGCAGCAGCCTCCAGGTGCTTACTGACGACTAGCAAGTCCTTTCCGATTAGCTTCGGTTCCTATTCCTAATTCTTAAATTTTTAATTAACTATTGGCAGGTATCATTACTTTGTTAGAGACCGGTTCTTACCTCCTTGATTAAAGATCACATTGTAACAGTTCTACCTTGAAGCTATTGAAGTCCTATACGCATACTACTATGACACAACAAAGACTCGATGATTTGGCCACCATAGCACTTGAGAGTGAAGTGTTGAAGAAGATTGATTACGATGATATAATTGAAGATTTTATTTCAAAGAATACTAAAAGAACGATGATGTTTAAATAAATAGCAACTGAGAGTTGGATAGGTATGACTTTTTTATATGTCCAATTGTTATGTAAGACATTATATTATATGCATCATAATTATTTTTTAGTTTATTCTTTTATGAGATATGGCCCATTTTTTAGTTTCGCATAGGGCCCCAGATTTTGCCGGCACGGCCCTGCGTGTGACCCATCGGGTCGCACAGATTGTTACGTATCTTACGTAAAAGATGATTTGGCAGCACTTAATTGGATATTACACTACAAGAAATATGTCAACTAGTGACCTTCTGTCAATGACCCTGGAAGAATTGGTAGTAGATCTATGACCACTTGAGACCAATTGGTCAAAAAATGTTCGGGGGGCTCCAAACCCTAAACTATTGCGACCATTTTGGTTAGAAAGGTCGTAATTTGCTTACACGAAATGGTCATAAAGCAAACAACGCTAGTCTGCTGCCTTATTTCTAGTTGTTAACGACCAATATAGATGGTCATAGCCTTGTAAATTGTGGTGGGTTGCTATGACTAGGCGCCACCTCATCGTTTTGCCTATGTGTCATGTGCATGTGGCAGTTTTTGCCCTAGGTTGTGAAGCAACCTATATTTCTGTCATCCCCAAAATTCCCAAAAAAATCTCATAAATTCTTTGGGTCATATATTCGTCAAATATGTAAAAAACCTTCCTTGCCTAGTTCAAAAATAATTCAAAAATATTCATTTTCTTATTCTGTTCAGAACAACAGTTTGTGAAGGAAGTACCACTTTGGCATGTCCAAATAGTATCCATTTTCTACAGTGCTTTCCTATGCTCAAATAACCATCCTCCACCAAATGCCAGCTCAATCCATTCATTATTTTGAGCCCAGCTTCAACATTCGTATTTATGTCTAGTGTGGTACTTTGCAAAGCAAGTACCACCTAGGCTCCTCCTTTTGAGCTGAAAATTTGTGAAGACGGTCTTCTTAGTAACTGATCATCCTCAGCCAAAACACACGCCCATTAACCATGTACATTTCCTGTACCGCTAATCAAACACTTGGCTGCTAATTCATGTTTGAGCATCGATCGGTCTCCTCGTGAGAATCTTATGTTGTAATTTTCTTCCTAACACCTACCTGGGGAGTTCCCAACCCACTAGACATGCCTAATCCGCCCAGAACACATGGCAACGCCACGATCACGCAGTGACCACACGACGAGCATGCGAGTTTACGCGCTCTAGAATTGGGGCCCTCGGCCACTGCCCAAACCTCGACGTATCGCCACCAAACCATGTATTTCTGATTAAATAGGTACTTATGTAATTAGAAATTATTTTTGGAAAAAATAAATACCAAACTATGAGGCAGCTGTAGTTCAAATTTGACCTGCTTCCACCTAAATCGGCGGAAATTTGTCTTTTTCACGAGAGGTGGATCAAAACTTTTTACACCCAACCATTTTGTCAATTGTGCATTAAATATGTCCTAGTATATTAGAAAAATGATTTGGTCCAATTTTGCAACAATTATTTTGGAGGTCCTTCAAAAAAAAACCTCCTTTTGGGCACTCGAAAAATGGAAAATGGTTTTTGCGTCCAAAGAAAATGAAAACTTCCTTAGGCAACATTGTTTGCAATTCCAATATGCACCCTTGTGCATAATATGAGATCATTTGAACAAACTATGCCATGAATGTGGCCATAAGATTGATCATTTGGCTTGAAAGCCATTGATCTCCACACGTGATAGCTCGTTTCTGAGAACACTTTTTTAAAATAATTGTCGTATTACAAGTTTGTTATTTTTCCTGGGAACTTGGCCACATATAATGACACCATGCGAAGGTTTCCCATTTTTTTGATTTTTTGTGAATTTTTTATGCCCGTTTCAAAATGCGGTCAAAACGGCGGGAATGACCGTTCCTAGCTAGTGGTTGAATCTTGGAATTTTTTGGTGTTTCTTGGATTAAATAGATACTTATGTACCTAGAAATGATTTTTGGAAAAAATAAATAGCAAACTATGAGGCAGCTGCAGTTCAAATTTGACCCGCTTCCAACTGAATCGACGGAAATTTGTCTTTTTCACGAGAGTTGGATCATAACTTTTTACACCCAACCATTTTGTCTATTGTGCATTAAATATGTCCTAGTATTTTAGAAAAATGATTTGGTCCAATTTTGCAACAATTATTTTGGAGGTCCTTCACAAAAAAACCTCCTTTTGGGCTCTTGAAAAATGGAAAAATGGTTTTTTCGTCCAAAGAAATGAAATCTTCCTTAGGCAACATTGTTTGCCATTCCAATATGCACCCTTGTGAACAATATGAGATCATTTGAACAAACTATGCCATGAATGTGGCCATAAGACTGATCATTTGGCTTGAAAGCCATTGATCTCCACATGTGATAGCTCGTTTCTGAGAACACTTTTTTAAAATAATTGTCGTACTACAAGTTTGTTATTTTTCCTGGGAACTTGGCCATGACACAATGCGAAGGTTTCCCAAATTTTTTATTTTTTTTGAATTTTTTATGCCCGTTTCAAAATGCGGTAAAAACGGCGGGAATGACCGTTCACAACCACCACCTCAATGCCCTGCTCTTCTACGTGTCGAGTTCCTTGCTGGCGGCCATGCCGGATAAAAATCCAGAGCTTCTTTATTCAGTATTGCCGCCTCCGCCCCTGAAGTCGATACATTGAATGATCCAAAAACCTAAGCTACTAGGACCCTAAAACCTAAAGCTAAAATGACCCACACGCGCGGGATCCGACGACCCTCCTCACCGCCGACGACCAAGAAGTCATCGGTGGAGGGGAACCGCCGAAAGACGGCACAAAAAGAGTCAGTTCTCTTAGCCAAAGAGATGTGCACTTTATTTTCAGCCGGTTACGACCTACTTAAATGGTCATGGACGTCGCGCACATGTACTCTGTTTTGATTGGTTCAGAGGCATGTCACGCGGATCATGGATCGAGCACCGTCCGATCCACCTGGATCCAACGACAGCGCTCCCTCCTCACGTTTCTCACGCCACCTAGCCCAACAACCCATAGGCCACAGCCTGCACTCCTCCCCCGCGAACCCTAGCGCTCCCTGATCCCTCCCACCTCCCCTCCCCTCCCCTCGCCACCACCCACCCCTCCCCTCGCTCTCCTCCCTCCCTCCCCTCCGGCAAGATCCAGCACGCTCCAAGATCCCCATGCTCTGCTCCTCCCTCCCTCCCCTCCGGCAAGATCCAGCGCGCGGCCTCCCTCTCCTCGATCCAGATCGAGGCACCCCGCCGCCCTGCCTTCGGCTCCCTCCGTCTCCCACCTGATGGAAGCCGCGGTGGGGGAAGCAAGGGGTCTCGGCTTCCCCTCCCATCGCCGCACCACTCGTCCGCTAGCTCCCCACGCAGGCGGATTCGGATGGAGGCGGCCGTCGCCGGGCACGACGACTCCACCCGCCAGGTCGTCACCGCGCTCCTCCGCAAGTGAACCAACTTCCTTCTCCTAGCTTAGCCTGTCGATTTTCCTGCTGCTGAACTAGGCTCTGTTTCTGTTCCTTCTCGGGAGGTGACGCCAGTGGCGGCGGTGGCGGACGGGATGAAGGCGTGGGAGGTCATGCGGGGCTGCGGTGCACGTTCGCCACGGTGGCGGTGGCCGAGGTGGAGGCCAAGGAGCGGCTACCCACGATCTGCTGCCCTGGAACATCGTGCTCTACCAGTACCAGGCGTGCCCCTTCCGCAACAAGGTTAGAGGTGAGATTGCGCTCCCATCTCGCATTTTTCGATTCGGGGCACGGCTCTGTAGAAATGGCTTCCTTGAGATCCCGTTGCACTGGCAGATCCGATTAGCATTGGCATGGTCTTAGAATCTACAATTCTGTGGTGTATTAGGTTAGATTTGTATGTTGGTTAGAACAATTTGTTCTTGTGGGTCAAATTAGACTAAAATCGGAGCTTCTCAACATATTATTTCTGCTCCCGCTATAGACTAAAGGGCTGTTGGGGAAATCTATGGCTAAGCACCTGTAGACCTATTTATCTCTGCTTGTATTGCTTTATAATTGGTAAATATAGAATGCTTTCTGACCTGGTGGTACCATTCCTGTGTCTATTGGCATGGTTCAAGATCAATCAGTATTGTGTTATTCTTGTTTGAAAATCATCAATTGTGCTTGTTTGAGACCATTAGTTGTGCTTATCTGAAATCATATTGTATTCGTCCAAGCAATGCAAACATTATGCTGTGAAATACTTTCTACTACTCAAGAGCTGCAAAAAGAGATGAATCTATGTTGATTCATTATAACTAGTACAGAGTTTTTTTTTGAGGGAAAGCATTAGACCTTCCTATCTTTGGGGATGTTTGTATATGTACAAGAAGAGGTTACATAAAGCTAATTTATACAGAGATATCTGCATTATTTATGCATTACTAAGGATTATTGTAATGTAGATAACTATTCTGGTTCTAGATATAAATAGTATGTTGCAAACCGATAACTGTAATGTAGATAACTATAAAACAAAACCTACTGCGTGTACTTATCTTGGGGAGTGCCTGTAGAGCTTATTATTCATGCCTATTTATGGTCAAATTAGAAATATATTCCAATGTGTCTTTATATTCCAGTACCTAAACTTTGGAGCTGGCTATTTACTCTTTTCAGTGTACTAACCAATCCTCTTTTCAGGTTGTCAATTTGGAGCTAGCTATTTACTGTCCATGCATTCAGCAACCTGACCTCCACGGCTCCACGCACGGTTGACTGGCCGAGCTCTGAGCTAGCATGACCATGGAGGCGACTCTCGTCAGCGTGGCGACTGGGGTCCTCAAACCTGTCATAGCGAAGCTGATCGTTCTGCTTGGCAATGAGTACAAGCGTCTGCACCTTCCCCTCCCCTCATCTGATGTTTCCTTACCATCCCTGAGTCCATCTCTTACAAGTTGTATGATTACGCCATTCCCAAAATATTGCATTGTGAAGGAAGTTTTTTGAAACAGAAACTTGTTCATGGCCCTACTTGTGTTAGACAGCAAGTATAATACTAGGTCAGAGAGCAATAATAGGTCATTTTTCGAATTAATGCTCCAAAATTTATCAGTATTGGAGGAGTGATTGTTTCCAAATCAATACTCCTGGGCATCATTCATGGCTGTCTAGTAGTCGACATACTTCTAGTTCCATTTAGTATATGCAGGTAGCAGCAGCTTAAGTGTAATGGAGCTGTTGTTACTCTATGCCTACTTCGTTAGAGTTTGCATCATCCCCTTGTTGTTTATAGCATAATCGCCTTCACTATTCTTGCTCTGAAACTCTGATCATGATACTGATGGTCTTTTTCTTGATGGAATTACAGGCAACATGGTGACTCTAATGCAGGCAACACTGGCCATCCAGTATATGGGATGTATACCCCATTCTGGAATTTCATGTTAGCCCTTTGTACATATGAACTAACAACACAGTAGTATAACAACACATTAGTAACAAGCCAACGGGAACACACAAAGTTCTATACTTGTATTACTGGTGTCATTGTATTTATTTGTATATATAGGGCTAACATGACTTGCATTTCAGGTACTCCTTCTAGCTGTATATGTAGATCAAGAATATTACTTTCGTTTTACTTCTGCATTTATCATTTGTGATTGCTAAGGTCTGATGCAGATACACTTCCGATAGTACAACTTCATGTTTTGAACAATTTCAGTTCTGCAAATAATTAAACATCTCAGTTTTAATCCATTCATCAAGCTGTGCGACTGCTTGTTCCATTCATATGAGAATGTGCTACTACCACGTTGATTAGGATGAGTGTACCATGCATGCTTTTCTTATTCAACATGATATGTGTCTATATGGGTTGATGTACCAAATCAAGCTGGGTTTGTCCGCCCTCTTGAAGCATATGTAGAATTGTTGTATAGGTTGTACAGGGATATGCATGGGGGAAAATTCTTCCTTGTTTCAAGTTAGATTGCCATTTATGCATAGTACAAGGTCGCATGTGCAATCTCGTTCTTATTTATTTTCCTGAATGTCTTGAACTGTCGAACATTATTCTTTAATTGTGTGATGTTATGTACTGTGGTACCTAGATGTTGGGATTAAATGATTAATTCAGCATTGTCTTCTTTGTTCCTGACTATAAACATTGATGCATGTGCCCTGTTCTAAAGTGGAAAATCATTTGCTTGTAGCTTGTACTGTCCATCTGTTGTGTTAACTTGCACTGTGCTGGTACTTATCATTTGCAAAATATATCTCTGTTTTCGCTATTATGAGAATGCTATATGCATTGTTTCCTCTTAAATCTAAAGTTTTGCAGCAATTTTTCATTGTTATGAGAATTTTATATTCATGGATTCACTTGATTATGTTTCTAACTTATCATAATTTATTATTTGCAGATGCTGGCCTTCAGTCTTCAGAAGTTGGAGCTCTAGGAAGAAGAATCTTGAAGAAAACCCACACCCAGCAATGCGTTTTAGCTCACTGGACTAGTCATCTGTTTATCTAGTTGTATTTTAGCTAAATACCAGATTTGTACTATTATCTCACTGTTACCAGATTTGTATTTTACCTGAAAACCAGATTTGTATTTTACCTGAAAACCAGATTTGTACTAGTTATCTGTATATCTGTATCATTGTAATTTCTTTGCTTGGCTGTTGTATGAAATATTATGCCTTATTGGCTCTTTTTGAATCAAATATTATGCACAAATATAGAACTAACATGTGTTACAGAAGAATGGTCCTGGCAACCTACTTTAAAATGAAAAAGAAATAAAAGAAAACTGACAAGTGGGCTGGAAAGCGTTGAGGCCCAAAAGTATACTGTAAAAGACTGGCCCAAAAAAATAAATGGCTGTTGGGCTTGGCCCATGTAGCCAACAAAAAATGAAAGGAAAAAAAATAATAAATAGGCTGAATTAATGGGCTTGGCCCATATAGACACCTAATTGGTCCGGGCTCATTCTTATCCACGTCAGCTTGCCACGCTGGAATCCTACGTGGCTTGGGGAGGCTGCTAGTGATCAAAATTTTGATCGAAGAACCAACGACCTTTTACATATCACAGAGAAGGTCGCTAATTTCAGTTTATGATCGCCAGCTTTTGACCTTCTGTTTTTGGTCACAAAAAGGTCGCAAATGAAAAACTATGACCTTTCAGCGGCCAATAGTGAGGGTCACAAGTTGACACGTTTCTTGTAGTGTTAGTGAAGGTGCCGAGGCGTTTAGTTTTAGGGTAAGGAAGTTACGTAGGAACACGTAAAAGCTTACGTAGGTCTAGGATTTTCGGTGCGGGCTGCACTGACCCGTTTATGATTCAAGGCCAACCCACCTGGCGCATTGGCCTCGACATTTTTGGGCTGGGTCAGTGTCAAGGCCAGAAGCAGCCCAGCACCTAGAAACGAACCGGCCTCGCCACCAGCTCGGCCCACCAGACAGAGGCGGCCCAACCGCAATATCAGCGGCCCTGAGTGGGTGTGATGCTGCCAGCTACTTAACGCGTCCTCACTCACCAGAGCCATCCATCAAGTGGATCACGACACGAACCCGGTGGCGGCTCCTTCCCCTTTCCCCTTCCTTCCCCAATTCATGTATCCAGAGATTGTAACCCTAAATCGCTACCTGAATTCGTGAGCTGAGAGTTAGATCGAGTAATATACCAGTGGGTTGCTTACATCTGGTATTCAGAGCCATAGATCCACACCCTGGCGCATCTGATCAAGACAAGGCTGCAAAAATCAATCAAGGATCGACTCAGCGCCACAGATCCTTCCTTCAAGGATTACTTCAACAAGCTCACCAACTCCCTCGACGCGATCCACTCCGACATCCGCGCCCACACTGCCAAGATGGACGATCTGGGCCAGTGGCGGCCCGATCTGGAACGGCGCGTGGATCAGCTCTCGGCGGCGGTAGCGGAACTCCAAGCGCGGCCTGCGACCGCTACGAAAGATCGGCCGGTGGGGGCACCAGCGCCACCACCACCCGCACCACCAGCGCCGCTGCATGACCATGTCGGCACTAGCAAGCGTGCGGAGGGCAACGCCGTCGGGTCAAATGACCACGACATCAACATTCTTTGATAGAGGCAAAGGTGTCCCGATGTTTCTATGAGATGGTGGCTATCGTTTTCTGTGGGAGTCGACCTTGACAATCCGACTACGAACGTGCGAGACGTCGCGCCTTAGCAACCGCTAAACCAACTTCCGAGGGTTATTGACCACGCCGGAGCACGATCAACCTGGCCACGAGGGCCTGTTTCCTGCGAGCAAGCGAAGAACAAGCAAGAAACTAAGATTGCAATATGGATATTGCGAATATAAGAGGAAAGCTTTATTAATGAAGGTGGGGTTCTGTGACGCCTTGGTCTGGTCGTTGAACACAAACGAAGTACGCGAAGTTGCAACTATGGCGAACTTTTGATCTAAACAAAACCCCAAAGTCTAAACGGTGCCCTAAGGGCTGTATATATGGAGGAAGAGGGGGGAATTTCATGGCCCTTGGGGAAGGGGTCCGAAACCAACCCTATCTCTTGTTTCCCCACACATACGGACTCTAAAAACAGCCTATACTTATGTATTTCGAAATTACATGGGCCTGGCCCAATAATAAGGTGACGCAACACCTAAAATAGCCTCTGGACGAAGTTTATGAAGTGGCATCTTGTATATTTCTTCCAAGGCTTCATGCACTCATTATGATGGCTTCAATGTTCTGAAATCATCACTTGTAACTCCGTTCTTGTTCCCCTTGCGCATGCCATCAACTCCATGCTTGTTCTTGCTCCAATGTTCATCCCTCTTATCCATGCCAGGCCCTTCATTTGTAAGCAAAACAAATGTATCTAATTTAGGCAGCATCACATTCTCATGAACATTAGAATCATTACCAAGAAACGGAAGTACCTGATAATTTAATTGGCGTGCGCGAGCTCTATTAATTGGTCCAGTATATGTAGTAGTAGGGGCTGTGGGTGTAACAATGGTATTGATGTCCTCATCATCCTCCCCTTCTAGAAATGAAGTCGTCCTCGACGGAAGCTCATCTTCCTCACCCAAATAAGGCTTCAAATCTGCAATGTTAAAAGTGGGACTAACCCCATAATCTGCAGGCAGCTCAAGTTTATATGCATTATCATTTATTTTCTCTAACACCATAAAAGGACCATCAGCACGTGGCATTAGCTTTGATTTGCACAAATTGGGAAACCTATCCTTACGCAAATGTAACCAAACAAGATCTCCAGGTGCAAAGACAACATGTTTTCTACCCTTATCTCCAACAAGTTTATATTTAGCATTCATACGCTCAATGTTGTCCTTAGTTAACTCATGCATTTTTAAGATCAATTCAGCATGTTGTTTAGCATCAAAATTAACCTTCTCCGAAGATGGAAGAGGCAATAAATCAATGGGTGCATGAGGTAGGAAACCATGCACAATTTCAAAAGGGCACATCTTAGTAGTAGACTGCAATGAACGATTATAAGCAAATTCGATATGAGGCAAGCATTCTTCCCACATTTTCTTATTATTCTTCAAAACAGCCCTAAGCATAGTAGACAATGTTCTATTGACTACTTCAGTTTGTCCATCAGTTTGGGGGTGACAAGTAGTACTAAAAAGCAGTTTAGTCCCCAACTTAGCCCATCAACATCTCCAAAAGTGGCTAAGAAATTTAGTATCACGATCTGAAACAATAGTATTTGGCACACCATGCAAGCGAATAATTTCACGAAAGAACAAATCAGCAACATTAACAGCATCATCGCTTTTATGACATGGTATAAAGTGTGCCATTTTCGAGAATCTATCCACGACAACAAATATGCTATCCCTCCCCTTCTTTGTTCGAGGTAAACCTAAAACAAAGTACATAGATATATCCCCGCAAGGAACACCAGGTACAGGCAAAGGCATATATAAACCATGAGGATTGAGTCGTGACTTAGCTTTTTGACATGTAGTGCAGCGAGCAACAAAACACTCAACATCCCGTCTCATCTTTGGCCAAAATAAATGTGTAGCAAGTATGTCCTCCGTCTTCTTCACGCCAAAGTGTCCCATTAATCCTCCTCCATGCGCCTCCCGCAACAACAAAAGACGAACAGAGCTAGCAGGAATGCATAGCTTGTTAGCACAGAACACAAAGCCATCATTAATAATGAACTTGTTCCATGTTCTTCCTTCTTTACAATTCTGCATTACATCTTTAAAATCATCATCATGCACATATTGATCTTTGATGGTCTCCAACCCAAATATTTTGAAGTCAAGTAGTGAAAGCATAGTATAGCGACGAGATAAAGCATCAGCAATAACATTTTCTTTACCCTTCTTGTGTTTAATGACATAAGGGAAAGTCTCAATGAATTCAACCCATTTAGCATGTCTACGATTCAGTTTATCTTGACTTTTAATATGTTTCAAAGATTCATGATCAGAATGTATAAAAAATTCTTTGGGCCACAAATAATGTTGCCATGTTTCTAAAGTCCGAACAAGAGCATATAATTCTTTATCATAAGTAGAATAGTTTAGACTAGGCCCACTCAATTTTTTAGAAAAGTATGCAACACGTTTGCCATCTTGTAATAACACACCTCCTAATCCAATTCCACTAGCATCACATTCAAGCTCAAAAGTCTTATTAAAGTCAGGAAGTTGGAGTAAAGGAGCATGTGTCAACTTATCTTTCAATACCGTGAAGGCTTCTTCCTGTGCGGTACCCCAAACAAAAGGCACATCCTTCTTTGTAAGCTCGTTGAGAGGTGCAGCAATGGTGCTAAAATCTCTCACAAAACGCCTATAGAAACCAGCGAGTCCAAGAAAACTCCGCACTTGTGTGACCGTCTTGGGCTGCGGCCAACTCTCAATAGCTTCAATCTTGGCTTTATCAACTACAATTCCCTGTGGAGTAACAACATAGCCAAGAAAAGATACTTGGTCGGTGCAAAAGGTGCACTTCCCAAGGTTACCAAACAATCGTGCATCACGTAGAGCAATAAAAACAGCACGTAAATGTTCTTCCAAAGATTTGCTATAAATCAATATATCATCAAAATAGACTACCACAAATCATCCAATGAAAGCACGTAAAACTTTGTTCATTAGTCTCATGAAAGTACTAGGTGCATTAGTTAACCCAAAAGGCATGACTAACCACTCATATAAACCAAACCTAGTTTTAAATGCTGTTTTCCATTCATCTCCTAATTTCATACGAATTTGATGGTATCCACTACGCAAATCAACTTTGGAGAATATTGCAGAGCCACTCAATTCATCAAGCATATCATCGAGCCTAGGAATAGGATGACGATAACGAATAGTAATATTATTAATGCCTTTACAATCAACACACATACGCGATGTACCATCCTTTTTCGGCACTAGAATAATAGGAACAGCACAAGGACTAAGGGATTCGCGAATATAATCTTTGTCGAGAAGCTCCTGTACTTGACGCATAATCTCCTTCGTCTCCTCTAGATTGGTACGATATGGTGAACGGTTGGGTAGCGATGCATCGGGAATTAAGTCAATTTGATGCTCAATCCCTCGAATAGGTGGTAATCCTGGTGGCACGTCTTGTGGGAAGACGTCAGCGAACTCCTGCAAAATGTTAGTGACAGCAGGGGGCAAAGAGGAGGGCACGTCCTCGAATGAAAATAATGCCTCTTTGCACACAAAAGCATAGCAAACAGATTTGCTAAAATCTTGCTCATCAATATCAGATTTGGTGGCAAGTAAACATGCACTTTTCAATTAAATTTCTGAAGCAACACTAGATGGTTTATTATTAGGCTTCATTTGTTGCTCAAATTATTTTGCCACAATCTGATTTTCACTTTTATTTTTCTCCTGTTTTGCTTTATTAGCTCTATTAATATCGTCTTTCAAAATGGAATCAGGAGTCATAGGAAGCAAAGTAATATTTTTATCCTTATGAACAAGAGTATACTGATTGTTTCTACCATGGTGTACAGAATTTTTATCAAATTGCCATGGTCTACCAAGTAATAAGGAACATGCTTGCATAGGTACCACATCACAATCAACATAATCAACATATGTAGAGATACTAAAATGCACACGAATGGTACGTGTTACCTTAACCTTGCCGCTGTTGTTGAACCATTGGATGTAGTAAGGATGTGGATGTGATCTTGTGGTAAGAGATAGCTTCTCCACCATCTGCATGCTAGCCAAGTTCTTGCAGCTCCCTCCATCTATGATGACGCGAATAGAACGTTCCTTCACAACTCCCTTTGTATGGAACAAATTATGCCTCTGATTTTGCTCAGCTTGTGTAACCTGCACACTCAAAACACGTTGAGCAACTAAACATTCATACCTGTCAGCATCTTCAGCAGTCATGTATTGCGTCTCATGATCAGAATCATCTCCATCGTGTTCTTCATGTGTAATAAGAGCCAAAGTCTCCTCATCATAGTCACTAGCGGACTCATGCCCACCATCCTCAGTAGCAATCATCACACGCTGAGATTTGCATTCTCTCGCAAAATGTCCTCTTCCCTTACAACGACGACAAATAATATCACTTGTGTGCCCTGTTGACGCCATGGAAGAAGAAGAGCTCTGTGCAGGCCTGGCAGGTGTGCTCTTGGCAGATAGTGGTGGTTGTGCCTGCTTTCTTGTATCACGGTTGGAGGTGGCACCTGAAGGAGGTGATGGTGATGTGGAAGTAGATGATGCATGTGGTGTCCATGATGAAGGTCGACCTGCAGAAAAGTTAGTTCGCGCCAATGCCTGTCGATCCTGCACTTCACGTTCAGCTTTACAAGCAAGATGGAATAAACGAGTGATATTATTATAATCCTTATACTCTAGAATGGTCTGAATCTCTCTATTTAATCCACCCATAAAACGTGCAAGCATAGCTTCATTCTCCTCAACAATACCACATCTAATCAAGCCAGTTTGTAATTCCTGATAATATTGTTCCACAGAATTTTTTCCTTGTCTTAAGCGCTGCAATTTTTGAAGTAATTCACGTTGATAATATGGTGCAACCCAACGAGTATGCATAACAGTTTTCAAAGCAGCCCAAGTAGCTGGAACAGGATATAATCTACAATGTTCAGACCACCAAACACATGCAAAGCTAGTGAAAGCACAAACATCAGCAGGAACACGTCTCTCCTCAGGATATTGTAAACATGTAAATCGTTGTTCAGTTTCTAACTCCCAAGTAAGATATATATCAGGAACATATCTATCCTCAAATGGTGGAATATTCAATTTCAGTTTAGGGAGATGGTCATGATCTCGTACCTGAGGGGGAGCTCTAACATTGCCATTATTTTCATGTGGACGACCTGGTGGTTGTGGTGCTGGTGGTTGCACGTAGTTCTGATTTTGATCAACTTCATCCTTGTAATCTCCCACATAATCATCATCCTCCGCATCAGCAGCAGGAGCCACAGAAGTATCAACAGTAGCACCAACAGTTTGGCCAAGCACACGAGGAACACGACTCGCTCGGCGGAGGGCTGTTTCGCTACGTGGAGGTAGTAGTAGTTGTTGTTGTTGATGTAGAAGTGCGTTAGGTGCAGCCGGTGGTGGCGGTGGAAGACGCGCGAGCAATTCATTAAAATTGTTATCGAGCTTTGTTTCGAACGTCTTCTCCATGCCATCTATCTTCTCCATGGCCTCTTCAAATCTGTTTAGCACATCTTGCACCTGTCCACTCATCATTTGCTGAAATTTATCATGCAACTCCTTATTCGTCATGTTCTCCCAGTCAGTCTCGTCGGCCTGTGATCCTGGCATGGTTAGCAGCAATAGAAACACACAAGAATATGATCCTACAGACTACTAACAAGAGGTGGTGGTGGGTGTCACAAATCCGTCAAGCAAATCTCAAATTCTTACTAGTTCTTACCCAGTAGCAGGCGGTGATCGGCAACCATTGTAGTCAAAACTCTCAAAAGCTTGGATAGAGCGATTGCTAGAGAGAGTCAAACGCACGACGTGGATGTATGTGGAGCTGGGAAGGCTTATAGTATGGTAGCAAAAAGGATCAACAATAATCAATTTAGAGACGCAAAGTTGAATAAATGCTTAACAAGGGTACTGTGCTGGTCCTAGGCTAGACTGTGCTAGAGACGCGAGCCTAGAACACTAACAAAATCACGGCGCTCCACTTAAATCACGGCGCTGCACTAACAAAATTTCCTACGCTCACACAAGATCATGGTGATGCATAGCAATGAGAGGGGAGAGTATGATCTACGTACCTTGTAGATCGACAACGGAAGTGTTTGGTTGATGTAGTCGTACGTCTCCACGGCCCGACCGATCAAGCACCGAAACTACGGCACCTCCGAGTTCTAGCACACGTTCAGCTTGATGATGATCCCCGGACTCCGATCCAGCAAAGTGTCGGGGAAGAGTTCGGTCAGCACGACGGCGTGGTGACGATCTTGATGTACTACCGTCGCAGGGCTTCGCCTAAGCACCGCTACAATATTATCGAGGACTATAGTGGAAGGGAGCACCGCACACGGCTAAGAGTAAGATCACGTGGATCAACTTGTGTCTTTCTGGGGTGCCCCTGCCTCCATATATATATATATATATATATATATATATATATATATATATATATATATATGTTCAAGAGGGGGAGGCCGGCCGGCCATCATAGGGCGCGCCAGGAGGAGTCCTACTCCCTCCGGGAGTAGGACTTCTCCCCCAATCCTAGTTGGAATAGGATTCGCGAGGTGGGAAAAGAGAGAGAGAGAAGGAAGGGGGCGCCGGCCCCCTCTCTCCTTGTCCTATTCGGACTAGGGGGGAGGGGAGCGCGGCCCAGCCCTGGCTGCCTCTCCTCTTCTTCCACTAAGGCCCATTTAGGCCCATATAGCTCCCGGGGGGGTTCCAGTAACCTCCTGGTACTCCGGTAAAATCCCGATTTCACCCGGAACACTTCCGATATCCAAAGATAGGCTTCCAATATATCAATCTTTATGTCTCGACCATTTCGAGACTCCTCGTCATGTCCGTGATCACATCCGGGACTTCGCACAACCTTCGGTACATCAAAACGTATAAACTCATAATATAATTGTCATCGAAACCTTAAGCGTGCGGACCCTACGGGTTCGAGAACAATGTAGACATGACCGAGACACGTCTCCGTTCAATAACCAATAGAGGGACCTGGGTGCCCATATTGGCTCCTACATATTCTACGAAGATCTTTATCGGTCAGACCGCATAACAACATACGTTGTTCCCTTTGTCATCGGTATGTTACTTGCCCGAGATTCGATCGTCGGTATCCAATACCTAGTTCAATCTCGTTACCGGCAAGTCTCTTTACTCGTTCTACAATACATCATCCCGCAACTAACTTATTAGTTGCAATGCTTGCAAGGCTTAAGTGATGTGCATTACCGAGAGGGCCCAGAGATACCTCTCCGACAATCGGAGTGACAAATCCTAATCTCGAAATACGCCAACCAACATGTACCTTTGGAGACACCTGTAGAGCTCCTTTATAATCACCCAGTTACATTGTGACGTTTGGTAGCACACAAAGTGTTCCTATGGCAAATGGGAGTTGCATAATCTCATAGTCATAGGAACATCTATATAAGTCATGAAGAAAGCAATAGCAACATACTAAACGATCAGGTGCTAAGCTAATGGAATGGGTCATGTCAATCAGATCATTCAACTAATGATGTGATCCCGTTAATCAAATAACAACTCTTTGTCCATGGTTAGGAAACATAACCATCTTTGATTAACGAGCTAGTCAAGTAGAGGCATACTAGTGACACTCTGTTTGTCTATGTATTCACAAATGTATTATGTTTCCGGTTAATACAATTCTAGCATGAATAATAAACTTTTATCATGATATAAGGAAATAAATAATAACTTTATTATTGCCTCTAGGGCATATTTCCTTCAGTCTCCCACTTGCATTAGAGTCAATAATCTAGATTACACAGTAATGATTCTAACACCCATGGAGCCTTGGTGTTGATCATGTTTTGCTCGTGGAAGAGGCTTAGTCAATGGGTCTGCAACATTCAGATCCATATGTATCTTGCAAATCTCTATGTCTCCCACCTGGACTAGATCTCGGATGGAATTGAAGCGTCTCTTGATGTGCTTGGTTCTCTTGTGAAATCTGGATTCCTTCGCCAAGGCAATTGCACCAGTATTGTCACAAAAGATTTTCATTGGATCCGATGCACTAGGTACGACACCTAGATCGGATATGAACTCCTTCATTTGCTGCTTCCAAAGCAGCTATGTATTCCGCCTCACACGTAGATCCCGCCACGACGCTTTGTTTAGAACTGCACCAACTGACAGCTCCACCGTTTAATGTAAACACGTATCCGGTTTGCGATTTAGAATCGTCCGGATTAGTGTCAAAGCTTGCATCAACGTAACCGTTTACGATGAGCTCTTTGTCACCTCCATATATGAGAAACATATCCCCAGTCCTTTTCAGGTACTTCAGGATGTTCTTGACCGCCGTCCAGTGATCCACTCCTGGATTACTTTGGTACCTCCCTGCTAGACTTATAGCAAGGCACACATCAGGTCTGGTACACAACATTGCATACATGATAGAGCCTATGGCTGAAGCATACGGAACATCTTTCATCTTCTCTCTATCTTCTGCAGTGGTCGGGCATTGAGTCCTACTCAACTTCACACCTTGTAACACAGGCAAGAACCCTTTCTTTGCTTGATCCATTTTGAACTTCTTCAAAATCTTGTCAAGGTATGTGTTTTGTGAAAGTCCAATTAAACGTCTTGATCTATCTCTATAGATCTTTATGCCTAATATGTAAGCAGCTTCACCGAGGTCTTTCATTGAAAAACTCTTATTCAAGTATCCCTTTATGCTATCCAGAAATTCTATATCATTTCCAATTAGTAATATGTCATCCACATATAATATCAGAAATGCTACAGAGCTCCCACTCACTTTCTTGTAAATACAGGCTTCTCCAAAAGTCTGTATAAAACCAAATGCTTTGATCACACTATCAAAGCGTTTATTCCAACTCCGAGAGGCTTGCACCAGTCCATAAATGGATTGCTGGAGCTTGCACACTTTGTTAGCTCCCTTTGGATTGACAAAAGCTTCCAGTTGCATCATATACAACTCTTCTTCTAGAAATCCATTCAGGAATGCAGTTTTGACATACATCTGCCAAATTTCATAATCATAAAATGCGGCAATTGCTAACATGATTCGGACAGACTTAAGCATCGCTACGGGTGAGAAGGTCTCATCATAGTCAATCCCTTGAACTTGCCGAAACCCTTTTGCGACAAGTCGAGCTTTGTAGATAGTAATATTACCATCGGTGTCAGTCTTCTTCTTGAAGATACATTTATTCTCAATTGCTTGCCGATCATTGGGCAAGTCAACCAAAGTCCACACTTTGTTCTCATACATGGATCCCATCTCAGATTTCATGGCTTCAAGCCATTTTGCGGAATCTGGGCTCACCATCGCTTCTTCATAGTTCGTAGGTTCATCATGATCTAGTAGCATGACTTCCAGAACAGGATTACCGTACCACTCTGGTGCGGATCTTACTCTGGTTGATCTACGAGGTTTAGTAGTATCTTGTTCTGAAGTTTCATGATCATTATCATTAACTTCCTCACTAATTGGTGTAGGTGTCACAGAAACAGTTTTCTGTGATGCACTACTTTCCAATAAGGGAGCAGGTACAGTTACCTCGCCAAGTTCTACTTTCCTCCCACTCACTTCTTTCGAGAGAAACTCCTTCTCTAGAAAGTTTCCAAACTTAGCAACGAAAGTCTTGCCTTCGGATCTGTGATAGAAGGTGTATCCAATAGTCTCCTTTGGATATCCTATGAAGACACATTTCTCCGACTTGGGTTCGAGCTTATCAGGTTGAAGCTTTTTCACATAAGCATCGCAGCCCCAAACTTTCAGAAATGACAACTTTGGTTTCTTGCCAAACCATAGTTCATAAGGCATCGTCTCAACGGATTTTGATGGTGCCCTATTTAACGTGAATGCGGCCGTCTCTAAAGCATAACCCCAAAACGATAGCGATAAATCAGTAAGAGACATCATAGATCGCACCATATCTAGTAAAGTGCGATTACGATGTTCGGACACACCATTACGCTGTGGTGTTCCGGGTGGCGTGAGTTGTGAAACTATTACGCATTGTTTCAAATGTACACCAAACTCGTAACTCAAATATTCTCCTCCACGATCAGATCGTAGAAACTTTATTTTTCTTGTTACGATGATTTTCAACTTCACTCTGAAATTCTTTGAACTTTCCAAACGTTTCAGACTTATGTTTCATTAAGTAGATATACCCATATCTGCTTAAATCATCTGTGAAGGTAAGAAAATAACGATATCCGCCACGAGCCTCAATATTCATCGGACCACATACATATGTATGTATGATTTCCAACAAATATGTTGCTCTCTCCATAGTACCGGAGAACGGCGTTTTAGTCATCTTGCCCATGAGGCACGGTTCGCAAGTACCAAGTGATTCATAATCAAGTGGTTCCAAAAGTCCATCAGTATGGAGTTTCTTCATGCGCTTTACACCGATATGACCTAAACGGCAGTGCCACAAATAAGTTGCACTATCATTATGAACTCTGCATCTTTTGGTTTCAACATTATAAATATGTGTGTCACTACTATCGAGATTCAATAAAAATAGACCACTCTTCAAGGGTGCATGACCATAAAAGATATTACTCATATAAATAGAACAACCATTATTCTCTGATTTAAATGAATAACCGTCTCGCATCAAACAAGATCCAGATATAATGTTCATGCTCAACGCTGGCACCAAATAACAATTATTTAGGTCTAATACTAATCCCGAAGGTAGATGTAGAGGTAGCGTGCCGACCGCGATCACATCGACTTTGGAACCGTTTCCCACGCGCATCGTCACCTCGTCCTTAGCCAATCTTCACTTAATCCGTAGTCCCTGTTTCGAGTTGCAAATATTAGCAACAGAACCAGTATCAAATACCCAGGTGCTACTGCGAGCATTAGTAAGGTACACATCAATAACATGTATATCACATATACCTTTGTTCACCTTGCCATCCTTCTTATCTGCCAAATACTTGGGGCAGTTCCGCTTCCAGTGACCAGTCTGCTTGTAGTAGAAGCACTCAGTTTCAAGCTTAGGTCCAGACTTGGGTTTCTTCTCTTGAGCAGCAACTTGCTTGCTGTTCTTCTTGAAGTTCCCCTTCTTCTTCCCTTTGCCCTTTTTCTTGAAACTAGTGGTCTTGTTGACCATCAACACTTGATGCTCCTTTTTGATTTATACCTCCGCAGCTTTCAGCATTGTGAAGAGCTCGGGAATAGTCTTATTCATCCCTTGCATATTATAGTTCATCACGAAGCTCTTGTAGCTTGGTGGCAGTGATTGGAGAATTCTGTCAATGACGCAATCATCTGGAAGATTAACTCCCATATGAATCAAGTGATTATTATACCCAGACATTTTGAGTATATGCTCACTGACAGAACTGTTCTCCTCCATCTTGCAGCTATAGAACTTATTGGAGACTTCATATCTCTCAATCCGGGCATTTGCTTGAAATATTAACTTCAACTCCTGGAACATCTCATATGCTCCATGACGTTCAAAACGTCGTTGAAGTCCTGGTTCTAAGCCGTAAAGCATGGCACACTGAACTATCGAGTAGTCATCAGCTTTGCTCTGCCAGACATTCACAACATCTGGTGTTGCTCCAGCAGCAGGCCTGTCACCCAACGGTGCTTCCAGGACGTAATTCTTCTGTGCAGCAATGAGGATAATCCTCAAGTTACGGACCCAGTCCGTGTAATTGCTACCATCATCTTTCAACTTTGCTTTCTCAAGGAACGCATTAAAATTCAACGGAACAACAGCACGGGCCATTTATCTACAATCATACATAAACAAGCAAGATACTATCAGGTACTAAGTTCATGATAAATTTAGGTTCAGTTAATCATATTACTTAAAGAACTCCCACTTAGATAGACATCCCTCTAATCCTCTAAGTGATTACGTGATCCAAATCAACTAAACCATGTCCGATCATCACGTGAGATGGAGTAGTTTCATTGGTGAACATCAATATGTTGATCATATCTACTATATGATTCACGCTCGACCTTTCGGTCTCTGTGTTCCGAGGCCATATCTGTATATGCTTGGCTCGTCAAGTATAACCTGAGTATTCCGCGTGTGCAACTATTTTGCACCCGTTGTATTTGAACGTAGAGCCTATCACACCCGATCATCACGTGGTGTCTCAGCACGAAGAACTTTCACAACGGTGCATACTCAAGGAGAACACTTCTTGATAATTTAGTGAGAGATCACCTTATAATGCTACCGTCAATCAAAGCAAGATAAGATGCATAAAAGATAAACATCACATGCAATCAATATAAGTGATATGATATGGCCATCATCATCTTGTGCTTGTGATCTCCATCTCCGAAGCACCGTCGTGATCACCATCGTCACCGGCGCGACACCTTGATCTCCATCGTAGCATCGTTGTCGTCTCGCCAATCTTATGCTTCCACGACTATCGCTGCCGCTTAGTGATAAAGTAAAGCATTACAGCGCGATTGCATTGCATACAATAAAGCGACAACCATATGGCTCCTGCCAGTTGCCGATAACTCGGTTACAAAACATGATCATCTCATACAATAAAATTTAGCATCATGTCTTGACCATATCACATCACAACATGCCTTGCAAAAACAAGTTAGACGTCCTCTACTTTGTTGTTGCATGTTTTACGTGGCTGCTACGGGCTTAAGCAAGAACCAATCTTACCTACGCATCAAAACCACAATGATAGTTTGTCAAGTTGGTGCTGTTTTAACCTTCGCAAGGACCGGGCGTAGCCACACTCGGTTCAACTAAAGTTGGAGAAACTATCAGCCGCAAGCCACCTATGTGCAAAGCACGTCGGGAGAACCGGTCTCGCGTAAGCGTACGCGTAATGTCGGTCCGGGCCGCTTCGTCCAACAATACCGCCGAACCAAAGTATGACATGCTGGTAAGCAGTATGACTTATATCGCCCACAACTCACTTGTGTTCTACTCGTGCATATAACATCAACATATAAAACCTAGGCTCGGATGCCACTGATGGGTTTCGTAGTAATTACAAAAAAATTCCTACGCTCACGCAAGATCATGGTGATGCATAGCAACGAGAGGGGAGAGTATGATCTACGTACCTTGCAGATCGACAATGGAAGCATTTGGTTGATGTAGTCGTACGTCTCCACGGCCCGACCGATCAAGCACCGAAACTACGGCACGTCCGAGTTCTAGCACACGTTCAGCTCAATGACGATCCCCGGACTCCGATCCAGCAAAGTGTCGGGGAAGAGTTCCGTCAGCACGACGGCGTGGTGACGATCTTGATGTACTACCGTCGCAGGGCTTCGCCTAAGCACCGCTACAATATTATCGAGGACTATAGTGGAAGGGGGCACCGCACACAGCTAAGAGTAAGATCACGTGGATCAACTTGTGTCTTTCTGGGGTGCCCCTGCCTCCATATATATATGTTTAAGAGGGGGAGGCCGGCCGGCCATCATAGGGCGCGCCAGGAGGAGTCCTACTCCCTCCGGGAGTAGGACTTCTCCCCCAATCCTAGTTGGAATAGGATTCACGAGGTGGGAAAAGAGAGAGAGAGAGAGAAGGAGGGGGCGCCGGCCCCCTCTCTCCTTGTCCTATTCGGACTAGGGGGGAGGGGCGCGCGTCCTAGCCCTGGCTGCCTCTCCTCTTCTTCCACTAAGGCCCATTTAGGCCCATATAGCTCCCGGGGGGGTTCCGGTAACCTCCCGGTACTCCGGTAAAATCCCGATTTCACCCGGAACACTTCCGATATCCAAACATAGGCTTCCAATATATCAATCTTTATGTCTCGACCATTTCGAGACTCCTCGTCATGTCCGTGATCACATCCGGGACTCTGAACAACCTTCGGTACATCAAAACGTATAAACTCATAACATAACTGTCATCGGAACCTTAAGCGTGCGGACCCTACGGGTTCGAGAACAATGTAGACATGACCGAGACACGTCTCCGGTCAATAACTAATAGCGGGACCTGGGTGCCCATATTGGCTCCTACATATTCTACGAAGATCTTTATCGGTCAGACCGCATAACAACATACGTTGTTCCCTTTGTCATCGGTATGTTACTTGCCCGAGATTCGATCGTCGGTATCCAATACCTAGTTCAATCTCGTTACCGGCAAGTCTCTTTACTCGTTCTATAATACATCATCCCACAACTAACTTATTAGTTGCAATGCTTGCAAGGCTTAAGTGATGTGCATTACCGAGAGGGCCCAGAGATACCTCTCTGACAATCGGAGTGACAAATCCTAATCTCGAAATACGCCAACCCAACATGTACCTTTGGAGACACCTGTAGAGTTCCTTTATAATCACCCAGTTACGTTGTGACGTTTGGTAGCACACAAAGTGTTCCTCTGGCAAACGGGAGTTGCATAATCTCATAGTCATAGGAACATGTATAAGTCATGAAGAAAGCAATAGCAACATACTAAACGATCAGGTGCTAAGCTAATGGAATGGGTCATGTCAATCAGATCATTCAACTAATGATGTGATCCCGTTAATCAAATAACAACTCTTTATCCATGGTTAGGAAACATAACCATCTTTGATTAACGAGCTAGTCAAGTAGAGGCATACTAGTGACACTCTGTTTGTTTATGTATTCACACATGTATTATGTTTCCGGTTAATACAATTCTAGCATGAATAATAAACTTTTATCATGATATAAGGAAATAAATAATAACTTTATTATTTCCTCTAGGCCATATTTCCTTCATAAACAAGGGAGGAGCACACTCTGAATTTTTTTCTCTTGTTTTTTCTTTTTTTTGCACTTTTTTCCTCTTTTTTTTGCTCCGCAAATTTTTTTTTGAAAAAGTCTACAAATGGTCTAAAAACTGCCTAGCCAGAATTTTCCAAACTTAGTTTTTTTAGTTTGGATCTAGTTTTCTACTACGGGTAGCGCGGATGTTGGGGAGTCCTTCTTTGTCACGACTCGGAGTATGGCGTGATCTGGAAATCCAAAACAGAGTAACAAAATACTGGACTCGGAATAGGACTTGTGGCGGAGATGAATCTGGTGGAACTCGGACTGGTGGCGGATATATGTTGCAGGTGGACTCAGATTGGCGTGATGGCGGCGGATATGTGGTGGCGTATATGGACTCAGATTGGAGGTGAATATGTGGTGATATATGGCAGCGGCGATGATGATGCGGTGGTGATATATGGCAGCAGCGATGATGATGATGCGGTGGTGATATATGGCAGCGGCGATGTGACAACCTGTGAACAGAACTCGAAACTCTAAAGGACTAAACGCTAAGACCAGCAACTTGACACGACGATGCAACCGCGAATTCAACAAAGCAAATACAGAAAAGATTATGCAAAGGCTCAGATTGGTTCTCATATGATGAACTAACCCTAATTTTTTTGGCTTTTTCGTGGACTGTAGGTATGAAAAATAGACTCGATCTAAACTATGAAAAACTGTAAAATCTCACCGAGCAACCTGGAAATCTGATACCACTTGATAGAGGCAAAGGTGTCCCGATATTTCGATGAGATGGTGGCTATCATTTTCTATGTGAGTCGACCTTGACGATCCGACTACGAACGTGCGAGACGTCGCACCTTAGCAACCGCTAAACCAACTTCCAAGGGTTATTGACCACGCCGGAGCACGATCAACCTGACCACGAGGGCCTGTTTCCTGCGAGCAAGCAAAGAACACACAAGAAACTAAGATTGCAATCTGGATATTGTGAATATAAGAGGAAAGCTTTATTAATGAAGGTGGGGTTCTGTGACGCGTTGGTCTGGTCGTTGAACACAAACGAAGTACGCGAAGTTGCAACTATGGCGAACTTTTGATCTAAACAAAACCCCAAAGTCTAAACAGTGCCCTAAGGGCTGTAATATGGAGGAAGAGGGGGGAATTTCGTGACCCTTGGGGAAGGGGTCCGAAACCAACCCTATCTCTTGTTTCCCCACACATACGGACTCTAAAAACAGCCTATACTTATGTATTTCGAAATTACATGGGTCTGGCCCAATAATAAGGTGACGCAGCACCTAGAATAGCCTCTGGACGAAGTTTATGAAGTGGCATCTTGTATATTTCGTCCAAGGCTTCATGCACTCATTATGGTGGCTTCAATGTCCTGAAATCATCACTTGTAACTACGTTCTTGTTCCCCTTACGCATGCCAACAACTCCATGCTTGTTCTTGCTCCAATGTTCATCCCTCTTATCCATGCCAGGGCCTTCATTTGTAAGCAAAACAAATGTATCCAATTTAGGCAGCATCATATTCTCATGAACATTAGAATCATTACCAAGAAACGAAAGTACCTGATAAATTAATTGGCGTGCGCGAGCTCTAGTAATTGGTCCAGTATATGTAGTAGTAGGGGCTGTGGGTGTAACAATGGTATTGATGTCCTCATCATTCTTCCACGGGGACTGGCGCCGATGTTCGCATCGGTGGCCACCCCGGCCAACGGTCAGTCACAACTTCCCGTTCCATCTACCATCGCATCTCCATACGCGCACGCCAGTCAGATCCTCGCTGGAATTGGCCAGGCTCATCCATCGATCGGGTTCCCCCAATTCACGGGCGAGAATCCGCATCTATGGAAGACACTTTGCGAGCGTACTTCCAAATGTTTGAAATCCACGAGAAATTCTGGGTCCCGATGGTATCACTGAATTTCTCTGGCTCTGCATCGGTGTGGTTGCAATCGGTGCAGAGGAGATTGACCAAGTTCGATTAGGAATCCTTCTCGACTCTGTTGTGTACGCGATTCGGTCGTGACTGCCATCAGCCCTTGATTTGCCAGTTTTACTCTCTATCACAGAAAACAACCATAGCTGATTACATTGAGCAATTTGAACTGATTATTAGTCACTTATCTGCATATTTTGAATCCATTCATCCTTACTACTATCTTACCTGTTTTGTTGAGGGACTGCGGCTCGACATTCGCGCGGTGGTCCTGATGCAACGGCCACCCGACCTCGACACGGTGTGCACTCTAGCATTACTTCAGGAGGAAGTGGTGGATGGCGCCGCGTGAGAGCGTACGCGTCCCAACGCAGTGCGTGCCACCGGTCCGGATTAGAACCACCGCAATGTCATGAGCGTGCCCATGGCACTTCCCCCTCCACCACCCCAAGGATGGCCACCAACGACACCGATGGCCACTGATCGGCGCGCCGTAGAAGCCAGCCGCGCGGAGGCACCAAGCTCAAGGCACTGCGGGAGTACTGTCATGCGAAGGGCCTCTGTTTCAAGTGCGGGGAGCGCTGGGGGCAGGACCACAGCTGCCCCACCAGCGTTCAACTCCACGTTCTCGAGGAGCTACTCGAGTTGTTCGGCCTCGACTCTGACGGCGATTCCCCGAGCCCACCGCTCGGCGATGCGCTAGCCGAAATAGTAATGGCGATCTCACGCCATGCCCTCACTGGTGGCACGTCACTGAAGGCGATTCATCTTCACGCGTGGTTGCAAGGCCACGAGGTGTTGCTGCTGGTGGATTCTGGAAGTTCCACATCCTTCATCGACGCACGACTCGCATCAGTTCTGACGGACGTCATACCTCTCCTTCGACCCTGCCGCATCAAGGTTGCATATGGAGGCAAGCTCTGATGTTTCTCTCACATACCACACTACAGCTGGGTGTCTCAGACGCATGAATTCAGCACAGACATGAAGGTGCTGCCATTGGGTGCATATGACGCCATCCTCGACATGGACTGGCTTGAAGAACACAGTCCAATGAGTGTGGACTGGCGCGCCAAACACTTGCTGATTACAACTCCAAGTGGACTAGCGCAACTGCGAGGCCATCAAGAGCGTGTTGAATCCTGCCCTGAGATCAACGCCTTGCAGCTGCAATCCTTGCACAAACAGGGCTCGCTAGCGCAAATTGTGTAGCTATATCAGACTAGAAGAACGCCCGTGTGTTGCAACGGGCACATTAACTTTAAGAGTTCAATATTACGACATTGGCGACCTTTTTTACCATCAAATCCTCACACACACACTCTCTCCCCTCCCTCTTCCTCACTCTCTCTCCCTCCCTCTCTCTCTCTAACACACACACACACACATAGCCTATTCTCCCTGCCAATAAGACTTAATTGGCAATAATGTGTGGACTTGTGGTGAGCTTGACTGAACTAATGGATAGTGTGATATATTCCCCAATCATTTAATAATGAAATTTCAGAAATGGGAAGATTACGTAACACCTCAAGTCGTTAGCTACAGTGACCATCCCCTAATGATGCCATGTCATCAGGCTTGCTAAGCCAAACTGCCACTTGATAAAAATCAAAGCCCAATTCAAATTTAAAATAAAGTCAAATAAATTATATTGTCAAACAGTAAAACTGAACTGTTCACCATATTCTATAAATTCCACTGATCTTTGACATGTTGAGCCCAACATTATTTGACCCAAAAATTAAATCTTGTCAAATTAATAAGAGGTCCAACATCAGTTAAAATAACCAATTAAATATAAACCTAATTTTATGTATTTCCTTTTGGCCCCAAAACTTTTGTGCCACCTAAAAATATTGTGCTCGAATTGTGTGCATAGTTTCACAATTAACCCGCGGGTCCACTCCCTCTCTGGCTCTCCATGCCCACGCACGTGCCACACCGCGTCCGTCGCGCCCGCCGTTGCCATCACGCTCGCCACAGCAGCCGCACCACTGTGCCCCACGAGACGCGCACCCTGCCTCGCGCCACCTCTTGTCGCGGCCATCTTTTTGAAGGAAATATGCCCTAGAGGCAATAATAAAGTTATTATTTATTTCCTTATATCATGATAAAAGTTTATTATTCATGCTAGAATTGTATTAACCGTAAACATAATACATGTGTGAATACATAGACAAACAGAGTGTCACTAGTATGCCTCTACTTGACTAGCTCGTTAATCAAAGATGGTTATGTTTCCTAACCATGGACAAAGAGTTGTTATTTGATTAACGGGATCACATCATTAGTTGAATGATCTGATTGACATGACCCATTCCATTAGCTTAGCACCCGATCGTTTAGTATGTTGCTATTGCTTTCTTCATGACTTATACATGTTCCTATGACTATGAGATTATGCAACTCCCGTTTACCAGAGGAACACTTTGTGTGCTACCAAACGTCACAATGTAACTGGGTGATTATAAAGGAGCTCTACAGGTGTCTCCAAAGGTACATGTTGAGTTGGCGTATTTCGAGATTAGGATTTGTCACTCCGATTGTCGGAGAGGTATCTCTGGGCCCTCTCAGTAATGCACATCACTTAAGCCTTGCAAGCATTGCAACTAATGAGTTAGTTGCGGGATGATGTATTACAGAACGAGTAAAGTGACTTGCCGGTAACGAGATTGAACTAGGTATGGGATACCGACGATCGAATCTCGGGCAAGTAACATACCGATGACAAAGGGAACAACATATGTTGTTATGCGGTCTGACCGATAAAAGATCTTCGTAGAATATGTAGGAGCCAATATGAGCATCCAGGTTCCGCTATTGGTTATTGACCGGAGACGTGTCTCGGTCATGTCTACATTGTTCTCGAACCTGCAGGGTCCGCACGCTTAAGGTTACGATGACAGTTATATTATGAGTTTATGCATTTTGATGTACCGAAGGTTTTTCAGAGTCCCGGATGTGATCACGGACATGACGAGGAGTCTCTAAATGGTCGAGACATAAAGATTGATATATTGGAAGCCTATGTTTGGATATTGGAAGTGTTCCGGGTGAAATCGGGATTTTACCGGAGTACCGGGAGGTTACCGGAACCCCCCGGGAGCTATATGGGCCTTAATGGGCCTTAGTGGAAGAAGAGGAGAGGCAGCCAGGGGTGGGCCGCGCACCCCTCCCCCTAGTCTGAATAGGACAAGGAGAGAGGGGGCCGGCGCCCCCCTCCTTCTCTCTCTCTCTTTTCCCACCTCGCGAATCCTATTCCAACTAGGATTGGGGGAGAAGTCCTACTCCCAGAGGGAGTAGGACTCCTCCTGGCGCGCCCTATGATGGCCGGTCGGCCTCCCCCTCTTGAACATATATATATAGAGGCAGGGGCACCCCAGAAAGACACAAGTTGATCCACGTGATCTTACTCTTAGCCGTGTGCGGCGCCCCCTTCCACCATAGTCCTCGATAATATTGTAGCGGTGCTTAGGCGAAGCCCTGCGACGATAGTACATCAAGATCGTCACCACGCCGTTGTGCTGACGGAACTCTTCCCCGACACTTTGCTGGATCGGAGTCCGGGGATCGTCATCAAGCTGAACGTGTGCTAGAACTCGGAGGTGTCATAGTTTCGGTGCTTGATCGGTCGGGCCGTGGAGACGTACGACTACATCAACCAAACGCTTCAGTTGTCGATCTACAAGGTACATAGATCATACTCTCCCCTCTCGTTGCTATGCATCACCGTGATCTTGCATGAGCGTAGGAAATTTTTTCAAATTACTACGAAACCCAACAATTGTTCCTTCAACTTCATTATTGTCGCCTTCCCCACGTCCACCTTCTAGCCGTTGATGTCGTTGTTGGAAATATGCCCTAGAGGCAATAATAAATTAGTTATTGTTATATTTCCTTGTTCATGATAATCGTTTATTATCCATGCTAGAATTGTATTGATAGGAAACTCAGATCCATGTGTGGATACATAGACAACACCGTGTCCCTAGCAAGCCTCTAGTTGACTAGCTCGTTGATTAATAGATGGTTACGGTTTCCTGACCATGGACATTGTATGTCGTTGATAACGGGATCACATCATTAGGAGAATGATGTGATGGACAAGACCCAATTCTAAGCCTAGCACAAGATCGTGTAGTTTGTTTGCTAAATCTTTTCTAATGTCAAGTATCATTTCCTTAGACCATGAGATTGTGCAACTCCCGGATACCATAGGAATGCTTTGGGTGTACCAAACATCACAACGTAACTGGGTGGCTATAAAGGTGCACTGCGGGTATCTCCGAAAGTGTCTGTTGGGTTGGCACGAATCGAGACTGGGATTTGTCACTCCGTGTGACAGAGAGGTATCTCTGGGCCCACTCGGTAGAACATCATCATAATGTGCATAATGTGACCAAGGAGTTGATCACGGGATGATGTGTTATGGAACGAGTAAAGAGACTTGCCGGTAATGAGATTGAACAAGGTATCGGGATACCGACGATCGAATCTCGGGCAAGTATCGTACCGATAGACAAAGGGAATTGAATACGGGATTGATTGAATCCTCGACATCGTGGTTCATCCAATGAGATCATCGTGGAATATGTGGGAGCCAGCATGGGTATCCAGATCCCGCTGTTGGTTATTGGCCGGAGAGTTGTCTCGGTCATGTATGCATGGTTCCCAAACCCGTAGGGCCTACACACTTAAGGTTCGGTGACGCTAGGGTTGTAGAGATATTAGTATGCGGTAACCCGAAAGTTGTTCGGAGTCCCGGATGAGATCCCGGACGTCACGAGGAGTTCCGGAATGGTCCGGAGGTAAAGATTTATATATAGGAAGTCCAGTTTCGGCCACCGGGAAGGTTTCGGAGGTCACCGGTATTGTACCGGGACCACCGGAAGGGCCCGGGGGTCCACCGGGTGGGGCCACCTATCCCGGAGGGCCCCATGGGCTGAAGGGGCATGGGAACCAGCCCCTGGTGGGCTGGTGCGCCCCCCCCCATGGGCCTCCCCTGCGCCTAGGGTTGGGGAACCCTAGGGGTGGGGGCGCCTCCACTTGGCTTGGGGAGCAAGCCACCCCCTTGGCCGCCCCCCCCCCCCCATCTAGATGGGATCTAGTGGGCCGGCACCCCCCAGGGCCCCTATATATAGTGGAGGGGAGGGAGGGCAGCCGCACCTGAAACCCTGGCGCCTCCCTCCCTCCTGTGACACCTCTTCCTCCCTGCTTGCGCTTGGTGAAGCCCTGCCGGGATCCCGCTACTTCCACCACCACGCCATCATGCTGCTGGATCTCCATCAACCTCTCCTTCCCTTACTAGATCAAGGAGGAGACGTCTCTCCCAACCGTACGTGTGTTGAACACGGAGGTGCCATTCGTTCGGCGCTAGGATCATCGGTGATTTGGATCACGACGAGTATGACTCCATCAACGCCGTTCTCTTGAACGCTTCTGCTTAGCGATATACAAGGGTATGTAGATGCACTCCCCTTCCCCTCGTTGCTAGATTACTCCATAGATTGATCTTGGTGATGCGTAGAAAATTTTAAATTTCTTCTACGATCCCCAACAGTGGCATCATGAGCTAGGTCTATGCGTAGTTTCTATGCACGAGTAGAACACAAAGTAGTTGTGGGCGTCGATTTTGTCAATTTACTTGCCGTATCTTGATTCGGCGGCATCGTGGGATGAAGCGGCCCGGACCGACCTTACACGTACTCTTACGTGAGACAGGTTCCACCGACTGACATGCACTAGTTGCATAAGGTGGCTAGCGGGTGTCTGTCTCTCCCACTTTAGTCGGATCGGATTCGATGAAAAGGGTCCTTATGAAGGGTAAATAGAAATTGGCATATCACGTTGTGGTTTTGGCGTAGGTAAGAAATGTTCTTGCTAAGAAACCTATAGCAGCCACGTAAAATTTGCAACAACAATTAGAGGACATCTAACTTGTTTTTGCAGCATATGCCGTGTGATGTGATATGGCCAAAAGGATGTGATGAATGATATATGTGATGTATGAGATTGATCATGTTCTTGTAATAGGAATCACGACTTGCATGTCGATGAGTATGACAACCGGCAGGAGCCATAGGAGTTGTCTTAATTTATTTATGACCTGCGTGTCAACATAAACGTCATGTAATTACTTTACTTTATTGCTAAACCGTTGGCCATAGTAGTAGAAGTAATAGATGACGAGACAACTTCATGAAGACACGATGATGGAGATCATGGTGTCATGCCGGTGACGATGATGATCATGGCGCCCCGAAGATGGAGATCAAAAGGAGCAAAATGATATTGGCCATATCCTGTCACTATTTGATTGCATGTGATGTTTATCATGTTTTACATCTTATTTCCTTAGAACGACGGTAGCTTTAAGATGATCCCTCGCAATAATTTCAAGAAAGTGTTCCCCCTAACTGTGCACCGTTGCGAAGGTTCGTTGTTTCGAAGCACCACGTGATGATCGGGTGTGATAGATTCTAATGTTCGAATACAACGGGTGTAAGCCAGATTTACACACGCAATACACTTAGGTTGACTTGACGAGCCTAGCATGTATAGACATGGCCTCGGAACACGGAAGACCGAAAGGTCGAACATGAGTTGTATAGAAGATACGATCAACATGAAGATGTTCACCGATGATGACTAGTCCGTCTCACGTGATGATCGGACACGGCCTAGTTGACTCGGATCATGTATCACTTAGATTACTAGAGGGATGTCTATCTGAGTGGGAGTTCATTAAATAATCCGATGAACTTAATTATCATGAACATAGTCAAAAGGACTTCGCAGATTATGTCGTAGCTTGCGCTTTAGTTCTACTATTTTAGATACGTTCCTAGAGAAAATTTAGTTGAAAGTTGATAGTAGCAATTATGCGGACTGGGTCCGTAAACTAAGGATTGTCCTCATTGCTGCGCAGAAGGATTATGTCCTTAATGCACCGCTTAGTGAGCTGAACCTCGAGCGTCAGTTGTGGATGTTGCGAACATCTGACATACATGTTTTGATCACTACATGATAATTCAGTGTGTAATGCTAAATGGTTTAGGATTGAGGCACCAAAGACGTTTTTTTGAAACATCGCAGAACATATGAGATGTTCCAAGGACTGAAATTGGGATTTCAGGCTGGTGCCCATGTCAAGAGGTATGAGACCTCTGACAAGTTTCTTAAGCCTGCAAACTAAGGGAGAAAAGCTCAATCGTTGAGCATGTGCACAGATTGTCTGAGTACTACAATCGCTTGAATTGAGTGGGAGTTAATCTTCCAGATGAGATAGTGATGGTTCCCCATAGTCACTGCCACCAAGCTATTGGAGCTTCGTGATGAACTATAACATATCAGGGATAGACATGATGATCCTTGAGCAACTCGCGATGTTTGACACCGCGAAAGTAGAAATCAAGAAGGAGCATCAATTGTTGATGGTTAAACCACTAGTTTCAAGAAGGGCAAGGGAAAGAAGGGATACTTCATGAAACAGCAAATCAGTTGCTGCTCTAGTGAAGAAACCCAAAGTTGAACCCAAGCCCGGGACTAAGTGCTTCTGTAATAAGGGGAACGGTCACTGAAGCAGAACCACCCTAGATACTTGGTAGATGAGAAGGCTGGCAAGGTTGACAGAAGTATGTATTGGACATACATTATATTAAATGTGTAGTTTACTAGTACTCCTAGTAGCAGCAGGGTATTAGATACCGGTTCAGTTGCAAAGTGTTAGTAACTCGAAATAAAAGGCTATAGAATGAACGGAGACTAGCCAAAGGTGAGACGACGATATGTGTTGGAAGTGTTTCCAAGGTTGATGTGATCAAGCATCGCACGCTCCGTCTACCATCGGGATTGGTGTTAAACCTAAATAATTGTTATTTGGTGCTTGCGTTGAGCATAGACATGATTGGATTATGTTTATCGCAATACAGTTATTCATTTAAGGAGAATAATGGTTACTCTGTTTATTTGAATAATACCTTCAATGGTCTTGCACCTGAAATGAATGGTTTATTGAATCCCGATCGTAGTGATATACATGTTGATGCCAAAAGATATACGATAGTAATGATAGTACCACATACTTGTGGCACTGCAATTTGAGTCATAATGGTATAAAACGCATGAAGAAGCTCCATGTTGATGGATCTTTGGACACACTTGATTTTTGAATCACTTGAGACATGCGAACCATGCCTATTGGTAGATATGCATGAAGAAACTCCATACAGATGGATCATTTGGGCTCACTTGATTTTGAATCACTTGAGACATGCAAATCATACCACATGGGCAAGATGACTGAAAGGCCTCGTTTTCAGTAAGATGGAACAAGAAAGCAACTTGTTGGAAGTAATACATTTTGATGTGTGCAGTCCAATGAGTGCTGAGGCACGTAGTGGATATCGCTATGTTCTTACTTCACAGATGATTTGAGTAGATGCTGAGTATATTTACTTGATGAAACACAAGTCTGAATTATTGAAAGGTTCAAGTAATTTCAGAGTGAAGTTGAAGATCGTCGTGACAAGATGATGAAATGTCTATGATATGATCATAGAGATGAATATCTGAGTTACGAGTTTGGCACATAATTAAGACATTGTGGAAATTGTTTCACAACTAATACCGCCTGGAACACCATAGTGTGATGGTGTGTCCGAACATCGTAACTGCACCCTATTGGATATGGTGCATACCATGATGTCTCTTATCGAATTACCACTCGAGTTTATGTGTTAGGCATTAGAGACAACCGCATTCACTTTAAATAGGGCACCACACAATTCCATTTGAGTCGACACTGTATGAACTATGGTTCAGAGAAACCTAAGCTGTCATTTCTTAAAAGGTTTGGGGCTGCGACGCTTATGTGAAAAAGTTTCAGGCTGATAAGCTCGAACCAAAAGCGGATAAATGCATCTTCATAGGACACCCAAAACAGTTGGGTATACCTCCTGTCTCAGATCCGAAAGCAACAGGGATTGTTTCTAGAATCGGGTCCTTTCTCAAGGAAAAGTTTCTCTCAAAAGAATTGAGTGGGAGGATGGTGGAGACTTGATGAGGTTATTGAACCGTCACTTCAACTAGTGTGTAGCAGGGCACAAGGAGTTGTTCCTGTGGCACCTACACGAATTGAAGTGGAAGCTTATGATAGTGATCATGAAACTTCGGATCAAGTCACTACCAAACCTCATAGGACAACAAGGATGCGTACTACTTCAGAGTGGTACGTAATCCTGTCTTGGAAGTCATGTTGCTAGACAACAATGAACCTACGAGCTATGGGGAAGCGATGGTGGGCCTGGATTCCGAAAATTGGCTCGAGGCCATAAAATCCGAGAGAGGATCCATGTATGAAAACAAAGTGTAGACTTTGAAAGAACTACTTGATAGTCGTAATGTTGTTGGGTGCAGATGGATTTTAAAAGGAAGACGGACAATGATGGTAAGTGTCACCATTGAGAAAGCTCGACTTGTCGTTAAGATGTTTCCCGACAAGTTCAAGGAGTTGACTACGATGAGACTTTCTCACTCGTAGCGATGCTAAGAGTCTGTTGGAATTATGTTAGCAGTTACTGCATTATTTATGAAATCTTGCAGATAGGATGTCCAAACATTGTTTCCTCGATGATTTTCTTGAGGAAAGGTTGTATGTGATACAACCAGAAGGTTTTGTCAATCCTGAAAGATGCTAACCAGTATGCAAAGCTCCAGCAATCCTTCTAAGGACTGGAGTAAGCATCTCAGAATTGGAACGTATGCTTTGATGAGATGATCAAAGATTTTAGGTTTATACAAAGTTTATGAGAAACTTGTATTTCCAAAGAAGTGAGTGGGAGCACTATAGAATTTTTGATGAGTATATGTTGTTAACATATTGTTGATCAAAAATGATGTAGAATTTCTGGAAAGCATGCAAGGTTATTTGAAAAGTGTTTTTCAATGGAAACCTGGATTAAGCTACTTGAACATTGAGCATCAAGATCTATAAGGATAGATCAAAAAACGCTTAATGGTACTTTCAAATGAATACATACCGTGACAAGATTTTGAAGGAGTTCAAAATAGATCAGCAAAGAAGGAGTTCTTGGCTGTGTTACAAGGTGTGAGTATTGAGTAAGACTCAAGACATGACCATGACAGAATAGAGAGAAAGGTCGAAGGTCGTCCCCTATGCTTTAGACGTAGGCTCTAAAGTATGCTATGTTGTGTACCGCACCTGAAGTGTGCCAAGCCATGAGTCAGTCAAGGGGTACAAGTGTGATCTAGGAATGGATCACAGGACAACGGTCAAGGTTATCCTTAGTAACTAGTGGACTAAGGAATTTTCTCGATTATGGAGGTGGCAAAAGAGTTCGTCGTAAAGGGTTACACCGATGCAATCTTTGACACTAATCTGGATGATTCTGAGTAGTAAATCGGATTTTTATAGTAGAACAGTTATTTGGAATAGCTCCAAATAGAGCGTGGTAGCTGCATCTACAAGGTGACATACAGATTTGTAAAGCACACACGGAGCTAAAAGGTTCAGACCCATTGACTATAACATCTCTCACAGGCATAACATGATCAAACCCAGAACTCATTGAGTGTTAATCACATGGTAATGTGAACTAGATTATTGACTCTAGTAAACTCTTTGGGTGTTAGTCACATGGGGATGTGACCTTGAGTGTTAATCACATAGCGATGTGAACTGGATTATTGACTCTAGTGCAAGTGGGAGACTGTTGGAAATATGCCCTAGAGGCAATAATAAATTAGTTATCATTATATTTCCTTGTTCATGATAATCGTTTGTTATCCATGCTAGAATTGTATTGATAGGAAACTCAGATACATGTGTGGATACATAGACAACACCGTGTCCCTAGCAAGCCTCTAGTTGACTAGCTCGTTGATCAATAGATGGTTACGGTTTCCTGACCATGGACATTGGATGTCGTTGATAACGGGATCACATCATTAGGAGAATGATGTGATGGACAAGACCCAATTCTAAGCCTAGCACAAGATCGTGTAGTTCGTTTGCTAAAACTTTTCTAATGTCAAGTATCATTTCCTTAGACCATGAGATTGTGCAACTCCCGGATACCGTAGGAATGCTTTGGGTGTACCAAACGTCACAACGTAACTGGGTGGCTATAAAGGTGCACTGTGGGTATCTCCGAAAGTGTCTGTTGGGTTGGCACGAACCGAGACTGGGATTTGTCACTCCATGTGACGGAGAGGTATCTCTGGGCCCACTCGGTAGGACATCATCATAATGTGCACAATGTGACCAAGGAGTTGATCACGGCATGATGTGTTGCGGAACTAGTAAAGAGAATTGCCTGTAACGATATTGAACAAGGTATCGAGATACCGACGATTGAATCTCGGGCAAGTGTCGTACTGATAGACAAAGGGAATTGAATACGGGATTGATTGAATCCTCGACATCGTGGTTCATCCGATAAGATCATCGTGGAACATGTGGGAGCCAACATGGGTATCCAGATCCCGCTATTGGTTATTGGCCGGAGAGTTGTCTCGGTCATGTCTGCATGGTTCCCGAACCCGTAGGGTCTACACACTTAAGGTTCGGTGACGCTAGGGTTGTAGAGATATTAGTATGCGGTAACCCAAAAGTTGGTCGGAGTCCCGGATTAGATCCCGGACGTCACGAGGAGTTCCGGAATGGTCCGGAGGTAAAGATTTATATATAGGAAGTCCAGTTTCGGCCACCCGGAAGGTTTTGGGGGTCATAGGTATTGTATCGGGACCACCGAAAGGGTCCCGGGGGTCCACCGGGTGGGGCCACCTCTCCCGGAGGGCCCCATGGGCTGAAGGGGCATGGCAACCAGCCCCTGGTGGGCTGGTGCGCCCCTCATGGGCCTCCCCTATGCCTAGGGTTGGGAAACCCTAGGGATGGGGGCGCCTCCACTTGGCTTGGGGGGAAAGCCACCCCCTTGGCTGCCCCCCATCTAGATGGGATCTAGAGGGGCCACCCCCCAGGGCCCCTATATATAGTGGAGGGGAGGGAGGGCAGCTGCACCTGAAGCCCTGGCGCCTCCCTCTCTCCCGTGACACCTCTTTCCTCCCCGCTTGCGCTTGGCAAAGCCCTACCGGGATCCCGCTACTTCCACCACCACGCCGTCGTGCTGCTGGATCTCCATCAACCTCTCCTTCCCTTGTTGGATCAAGAAGGAGGAGACGTCTCTCCCAACCGTACGTGTGTTGAACGCGGAGGTGCCGCCGTTCGGCGCTAGGATCATCGGTGATTTGGATCACGACGAGTACGACTCCATCAACCCCGTTCTCTTGAACGCTTCTGCTTAGCGATCTACAAGGGTATGTAGATGCACTCCCCTTCCCCTCGTTGCTAGATTACTCCATAGATTGATCTTGGTGATGCATAGAAAATTTTAAATTTTTGCTACGATCCCCAACAGTCGTACAATATGGTGCACGGGGCTTCGACCTGCAAAGACATGTCTGCGATGTGAGACATCCAAAAGGCAACGGAAACGGTTGATTATATATTTATTGAAGAGGGCTGGTGTGACAGGTACCGTGAGGGCATCGAGCTCAGCCAAAGACGAAGCACCGCCGAGCATGTCCGAGACGGAGGATGAGCTGCTATGAGCAGGTGCAGGAGCCGGTGCAAGAGCAGGTGCTGGTGCTGGTGCAACGCTAGTCGAGCTGCTCCCGAAGAAGTCAGCAAGGGGAAAGTCCGTTGCATCTTTTTCTGGATTTCGCCTGCTCCAACTGACAATAGCCGAAACCAAGGTCAGCTCCCGTTTTACGGCAGCTACCGCTGTTGCGACTATCTTAGCTAAATTCTTCTCAACCGCAATCTCAACCTTCTTGTCCGTGTTTTCTTTTGTTAACCTCCGTCTTTCCTTTCTCTCTTCCGTGGTCTCGCCATAGTACTTCTTCCATGTGGCGATGTCTCCGACACTGTGCACGCGTCCATACGGTGGCCGAGTGTCCACCGGGAGATGTTTCAATATGTTCAATGCCCAGTTGAATGGGGTATCCCACTTGGGCCTCGCCAATGCTTTAGACAGCGAGTCGCTTTCGGCCGCAATCCTTTGCTGCTCTCTCAACAAAAGAAACAAGGATCGTTTAGAAATATGACTAAATGTGCAGTTGAATTGATCAGAAACTAAAATTACCAACAGTCTCATGAACTCTGTCGTGACCGGGTCCGTCTCGAAAACCTTCTTGACTGGGTCCCAACGGTACCGGGCCCTGAGGACGTCATACTCCCGCGGGACGGTGAACTCCGCCAAGGGGTCTGGGATGCCCAGACTTACGCGTTCCGCGTCCTCCTTGGCCCATATGGACATCTTCCTCGCGTAACCATGGCTTTGCGAGGTGGTGGCGCACCATGTTCCTCTCTTGAAGCCCCTCCATGTACTTCAACTTTTTTTGGCATCTTCGGCTTCGCAAGCCGCCTTGAATAGTTGAAACTGCTCTTCCGTGATTGTCGGATTTTCCTTTACAATCTCGAAGTAGGGTACCTTTTTGTCGATGGCGCGTTTCACCCTTACTTTCCAGGCGGCCAACGCGTCGCTAAACTTGGTCATGGCGCATTTGTTTATCTTCTTCATTGTCGGCTATTTCTGTGGGTCTTTATATTGAATTTCATCCTGGCCCGGGAACAAGAATATCTGGTGCAGCAGGGTTAGGAGGGAGTGCTTCATATTTGGCCTCTTCTTTAGTTTCTCATCATTGATGGTGGCGCACGCCCATATGATGTAGCCTATTTGATTGCCGTAGTAGGAGTGCGCTTCCACAGGCAGTTTTGGCTCAAAATTGCCGCCGTCCACCTGCATGACCACTAGTCTAGTAGTGAGGAGCTAGTTTGGGCGTCGACATCTCCTCTTCGGTTTCGGTTCTATGGCTTTGCCAGTCTCGGTGCCGGTCTCGGTGCCGGTCTGGGTCTCAACGCCAGTCTCGGCGCCGGTCTCGATGTCGGTCTCGGATGAGACAGGTGGGCCCAGCAACAACAACCATTGATCTTTGGCAAGGCTCAAATATTCGTCTACCGCCAGGTAGACGTCGTCGCAATCACCAGAACCCTGTCCTTCATCGTTGCTAGACATGTTTCCTATGATTAAATCTAGTCAATTAATTCTAGACCCAATAAAATAAGTAATGACATAAAAAGGGCCTATGGTTTGCAGAAACATTGATTCCTTCCCAGTGCGGCAAATCCCGGGCACTCGATATGTCCTAGTTTGTAGCACAAGTCATCCCGAAATTCACGGAAAATTTCGGCATGACCTTTGCTAAAAAGTGGACAAATCGAGCACCTGAAATTTGCTGGAACATAAATGAATCAGCATTCCGGCAAAACATAGGCCACTCGGCTTCATTCCCTGGAAACAACAAAAGGCCACTTGGGCACAATCGAGGAAATTTTCATATATCATGACCACTTCAATGTTTCACATTTCAAGAAAATCTACACAAATTTCAAAGTATGAACTACTTAAGCATATACAAGTTTGTCCTAAAAATAATATCTAGTTAAGTACTTAAGCATATACAAATTTGTCTTAAAAAATCAGTTAAGTACTAATTTCATTCATTTATGTCATTCATTTAACTTCACCTAATTAACCTAGTAAAACCCTACTTCCCTAACTAAAAAACATCTTATTAACATCTACTATACCACTACTGCCCTAACCTAATTTACATGTACTTAGTTACCTAACCTAGTTAGTTAACCAAATTAACCTAAATTAACATCTACTTAGTTACCTAACCTAATTAACATCTACTTAGTTACCTAACCTACTTCACTAACTAAAAAACATCTAATTAACAGTACCACTACCGCCCTAACCTAATTAACATCTACTTAGTTACGTAACCTAATTAGTTAACCAAATTAAACTAAATTAACATCTACTTAGTTACCTAAACTAGTTAACATCTACCTAGTTACCTAACCTACTTCACTAACTAAAAAACATCTAATTAGTAGTACCACAACCGTCCTAACCTAATTAACATCTACAAGTTACCTAACCTAGTTAGTTAACCAAACATCTAAAAAAACATCTAATTAACCTAGTTAGTAAACCAAATTAACCTAGCTAGTTCACTTAGTTACCTAATGAAAGGATCGATATAGTTGACTAGAGGGGGGTGAATAGGAAACTAACAAATTTTAGCTTTTCTTTACCAATTTCAACTTTGCATCAAAGTAGGTTGTCTAGATATGCAACTAAGTGAGCAACCTATATGATGCAATGACAACAAGCACACAAGCAAGCAAGGGATTTAACACAAGTAAGCTTGCGAAAGTAAAGGGACGAGATAACCAAGAGTGGAGCCGGTGAAGACGAGGATGTGTTACCGAAGTTCCTTCTTTTTGAGGGGAAGTACGTCTCCGTTGTAGCGGTGTGGAGGCACAATGCTCCTCAAGAATCCCCTAGGGCCACCGTATTCTCCTCATGCCCTCACGTAATGCGAGATGCCGTGATTCCACTATTGGTGCCCTTGAAGGCGGCGACCAGACCTTTACAAACAAGGTTGGGGCAATCTCCACAACTTAATTGGAGGCTCCCAATGATACCACGAAGCTTCACCACAATGGACTATGGCTCCGCGGTGACCTCAACCGTCTAGGGTGCTCAAACACCCAAGAGTAACAAGATCCGCTAGGGATTAGTGGGGGGAATCAAATTTCTCTTGGTGGAAGTGTAGATCGGGGCCTTCTCAACCAATCCCGAGCAAATCAACAAGTTTGATTGGCTAGGGAGAGAGATCGGGCGAAAATGGAGCTTGGAGCAACAATGGAGCTTTTGGGGGAAGAGGTCGGTCAACTTTGGGGAAGAAGACCCCCTTATATAGTGGGGGGAACAATCCAACCGTTACCCCCCAAAACAGCTCCGCAGAGGGCGGTACTACCGCAGGAAGCAGCGGCACTACCGCCGCGCACAGCAGTACTACTGCTCCCCCAGGCGGTACTATAGTGTAGATTGGAGGGCAAGAGATAGAGGGACGTGAGCGGTACTGCCGTGGTGGTAGGGTGGTACTACCGCTCATGAGCGGCACTGCCGCTCTACTGCCGCTGCAAAGTACCTCACAATCCGACACGAGAAACGGCCCCCTCGAATCGACGCGGTAGGGGCCTGGTACCGCAGCGTTACTACGACTGAGGACCCACCGGCGGTACTACCGCTGTGGAGCGGTACTGCCGCCTGTGACCCCTAAGCGGTACTACCGCTGGGTACCGCGGTACTACCGCTGGGACCAGACAAAGCCCGAAGAAAGGGAAGGAGCTCTCCATTGAAGCGGAAAGTCTTTGAGGGTGCGAAAAGGAAGTGTACGTGTTGATTCCACCCTAGCCTTACCAAAGCGGACCCCTCTTGATAGTACGGTGACTCCTACGGAACTAGTCCACCAAAATAGAAGCATAAGAGCTACACCGTCTTGAATGACACTCCTTGGGGAAAGACATCGTCTCGTGCCAAAGGATGAATCTCTAAAATGCTCAAAGCACATGATTAGTCCGCAAACATGTTATCATCAATCACCAAAACTACATCTAGAGAGATATGCCTTAACAATCTCCCCCCTTTTGGTGGATTGATGACAACCAGGGATTTGCACAAGGATATATCAAGAAAGTAAAGAAACTTAGAACTACAAAATATAGATGGGCTCCCCTGAATGTGTGCACCTAGTTAGTAGAGCCTTTGGAATGCAAGACACACACCATTAGGATCAACACTCCCCCTATATTTTATAGTCCAACAACCTAAGCATAGGATACATGAGAGCATGGTATATAACAGGATAAACAAGCAACTCATAAGATACTAAAGTACTAGATAGACATAGATAAAGATAAGGTAGCATATGTCTCACACCATATGTCTGGAACTTAGGTCTCACTGGCACAAAACCAAACAAAGCAAATGGCGAGAAAACACAATGACACTGCTAAGAAACAACGACACCACAAAGCTTAAATCCCTAAAATCTCTCCCCCTTTGGCAACGAGACACCAAAAGGGCAAAGAGTGATGCTACGGCTCCATGTGAAAGCAAACTGAGGAGCTCTCTCATCACATCCTGGCAGGGTCATCTGCACTGCCAACCTCAGTCGGAAACTGCTCGGTGTCGGAATCGGTCCACGGACAGTGCTGCTGAATCCACTCCTCTTCCTCAGTGATCTGGTCCTCAGACCCACCAACAACGGTCGCACCCGGCTGACGCATGAGCTCCTTGTGACGCCCCCTGGCCTTCTTCTCAGCCACATGAGTCATATACTGACCATGAGACTCCATGCAGAAGAGCTTCTTCATCTTGCGCTTGAGCTTCTTTGCCCAAGAGGGCTCTTTCCCAGAAGGCTCATAGTCCTCATCGTCATCATTGGCCTCAGCCCCGCCCTCGGTCTCCATGTCAGCAGCAGTAGATGGACCCCCGGATTTAGGAGCTGGGGTGCCCCAATTGTCCTTCTTCCTCAGACGCATGATCTCATGAGAAACAAATTCTCCAGTTTCCAGCATAACATTGGGATAGACACGTGCCCAAGCCTTCTCAATGAGCAGCATGATGAACAGACCATAGATCGGGAACTTGCGCTCAGAAATGGCAGTAAGAAGCTCAGACCACATAACATGAGAAATGTCCAGGGACTCGCCAGTGTTTTCTTCCTTCTCATGTTGGCAGAAAAGAAGCATGTCCACGAGATAGGAGTGAACCATATCCAAATTCCCGATGCGAGGGAAGAGAGTCTCTCAAAAGACGCAGTGAAGGATGTCCAGAAAGGTAGACAGCTCATAGGTTTCCTTCTTAGTCGCAGGGTTAACCTTCACAGAACAGTAGGGCCAGAGGGCTTGCTTGTGAGTGGAGTTTGCATTGCGGTGAGGGCGGAAGCCGGTAGGAATCTCAAGCCCATGATCTTCCACCTCAAGTAACTCCATGAAGGCCTTCCACTTGATAGAAAGCAACTTGCCATTTGTCATCCAGGTCAGAGTCCTTTTTGCATCAGTCCCAAGATGGACAGTAGCATAGAATTGAGCCACCAAATCTGCATCAAAGTCCTTGTTGAACCGCATGATTCTAAGAATGTTCAGATGAGAACACATCTGAAGAGCTTCACCAAAGTACTCAAGATCCTTTTCCATGGTGTCCGTGTCGATGGAGCGAACATCAACATAGAGATTCTTCTTGGCCTAGATCACATCAAAGTAGATGGCAAACTAAAAGCGGTTCCAGAACGGGCGGTTGACCAAACTGGGTTCCTAGGCTTCCTCATAGGGGTTGCGGCGACGCCTTTCCCAGAACTCCTTGGTAGTCAACTTAGTCATAGTCTTTCCCCTCGGCATGATGGCAGGTTTCTTCTGGAGTTGAGGCGGAGGTGGTGCGCTGGAGGAGGCACCAGATGACTCAGAGGTGCGGTAGCGCTTTGATGTTGCACGTCCGGGGTTGACACGGCGGACTTGCTGCCCAGGAAGTTCATCACCTGGAACCAAACACACAAATAGAAGAGCCAACACGAAAGAAAGAGCATAAGCCTCCAAACAAAACGACATGGATCAAAAAGAGGTAGGAAAAAGATGGAATCAGGCATGCAGCAGTAGTACCGCTGGCCATGAGCGGCAGTACCGCCCAAGTGGTCGTACCGCTACACTGGGAGCGGTAGTACCGTTCAAGACTGGGAACCGGCGGTTCCCTATTGCCGTGGTCAGATCCGGCACTACCGGGATGCCAAATTCAAAAATAATCCTAGCAAACCTTAATCCAGACAGTCTAGTCGCTTTCTCCAAACTACTCAAGCCTAGATTTAGCCAAAAATCAAGAGATGCAACCACTATTGCCCCAAGACACTAGATCTGAGAAATAGACAAAAAGAGTGGAGGAACGGGGGCAATACTGGCATCGATGGCAAGAGGACGGGGTGGGGATCGACTCCACCAAAGGGAATGGAGAGGGACGGCCCGGAGACGGCAGCCCGCCGGAGCCCTCCCGTGGCGAGGCGACGCTGGAGAGAAGGAGAGGAACGAGGGGGCGGTGCGAATGGGTATGGGAGAGGAGAAACCTCCCCCTGTCCTGAGATAACCCCCTGGTCTCGCCCGCCACGGTAGTACTGCTCGGGTAGTACCACTTGTCAACATAAGCGGTAGTACCGCGCACCACCATCGGTAGTACCGCCCAGCGAGACTCAGCGACTAGACAAAGAGGCTTGGCTCAAAAAGAACGGAAAGACAGATGACAAGAGGAGGAAACTAAGAAAAAACAGAGAGAAAGAAAGGCAAGAGACAACAAGGACCAAGCACAAGACACAACCTCTCCAAGGAGAGGGCAGTGGCCGGAGCCACCTATGTTTGAGTCAATTGGTATGGCACCGCGAAGAATTATCCTTGGGCCCATGACCAAAACTCGTCTTGGAAGCACAAGTACCATAAAAAATGGCTAATGTGAAAGAGTTGATCAATTTATGCATAATGGGGGGAGGGAGTGTTCATTGAGAGAACAACACTCCCCCTATGTCCATGCCTACACCTAAACAAGATAACAAGTTGAGTATGGTGGGGTGTGCAAGGGTTCAAGCAACATTTCTCGAATCAATGATATTTAGCTCATGCCTTAACTCGCGAAATCTTGCTTCATCCAAAGGCTTCGTGAAAATATCTGCAAGGTTATCACGAGTGTTGACATAGTTGAGCTTGATCTCCCCTCGCATAATATGATCCCGGATGAAGTGATACCAAATCTCAATATGCTTTGTCTTGAAGTGTTGCACCGGGTTGAGAGAAATCTTGATGGCACTTTCATTGTCACACCAAAGAGGCACTTTGTCACAAATGACACTGTAATCCTTTAAAGTTTGCCTCATCCATAAGAGTTGTGCACAATAACTACCGGACGCCACATACTCCGCTTCGGTGGACGAGACAGACACACAACTTTGCTTCTTGGAAGACCAACTCACCAAAGAGAAACCAAGAAATTTGCACCCTCCGGAAGTGGACTTCGTATCCACTTTGTCTCCCGCCCAATTGGAGTCCGAATATCCTACAAGCTTGAAGTTTGCTCCTCTGGGGTACCATAAGCCAAAGTTTGGGTATGAGCCAAATATCAAAAGATTCACTTGATCGTGACAAAGTGGCTTTCCTTAGGTGCAGCTTGAAACCATGCACAAATTCCCACACTCAACATGATATCCGGTCTAGATGCACAAAGGTAAAGCAAGGAGCCAATCATGGAGCGATATACGTTTTGATCCACCGCTTTACGATTGGATCAATGTCAAGTTGGCACTTGGTGGGCATTGGAGTGGAAGCCGGCTTGACATCACTTAGCTTGAATCTCTTGAGCATGTCTTGAGTATATTTGGCTTGGTTGATGAAGGTTCCTTCTCTTCTTTGCTTTACTTCGAAACCGAGAAATAACTTCAACTCTCCCATGGAAGACATCTTGGACTTTGAGGTCATGAGAGCGGCAAATTTCTCATTGAAAGCTTTGTTAGGGGAACCAAAGATAATATCATCAACATATAGTTGGAACACAAACAACTCCCCTTTGACCTTCTTAGTAAAAAGAGTGGGGTCGATTAGCCCAACTTCAAATCCACGATCTTGTAACAACTCGGTAAGGTGATCATACCACGCACATGGGGCTTGTTTAAGGCCATAGAGTGCCTTATCAAGTTGGTACACATGATCGGGAAAGTAGGGATCCTCGAACCTGGGGGGTTGCTTGGCATACACCAACTCATTAATAGGACCATTAAAAAACGCACTCTTCACATCCATTTGTTGCAACTTAAAGTTGTGATGAGAAGCATAAGCAATCAACAAACGAATGGATTCAAGGCGAGCAACGGGAGCAAAGGTTTCACCATAGTCCATACCCTCGACTCAGGAGTAGCCTTGTGCCACCAATCTTGCCTTGTTGCGAACGATGGTCCCGTGAGCATCTTGCTTGTTCTTGAATATCCACTTGGTTCCAATGACATTGTGGTTCCCCGTTGGCCTTGGCACCAATCTCCACACCTTGTTGTACTCGAAGTTGTTGAGTTCTTCATGCATGGCATTAAGCCAATCCGGATCTTCGAGTGCTTCATATACCTTTTGGGGTTCAACACAAGAGACAAACGCGTGATGTTCACAATAGTTTGCCAATTGTCTATGAGTGCTTACCCCCTTTGTTAAGCTTCCAAGCACATTCTCCATGATGAGCCCTTTGGTGGTGAGCTTGGAAGCAATCTTGGCGGCATGACGCTCCAATTCCTCCTCGGAAGTGAGATGAGGAGAGGAAACTTGATCATTTTGAGCGCCGTCTTGAGCTTGTTCATGATCTTGAGCTTGCTCTTGATCTTGAACTTGCTCGATGGAGAGAACTTGACCTTGGGCATCATGTGGTGGTTCACCACCATCTTGAGGGTGATCTTGCCCTTGATCTTGTTCATTTGGTTGAGGGCCTTCACTATGTTCTTCGGAAGCGTGCGGGTCTTGGGTTGGTGATGGTTCCACTCGAGTGGAACATTGTCCTTCTCCTTCGACCACAAGGGGTTCCTCAACGGGTAGAATATGACCAACACCCATTCTTCTTATGGCTTGGGGAGGAATTTCATCACCTACTGCCAGGACCCCGATTCCAAGTCACATCGATCTAGCCGGTAACACCTCATATCACATTGCGGCCTCACGCACGGTATCCCCATGGGTGTCGCCTTACCAAGGCCCGGGACCGTTTGCGCCTTTTGGCTCACGTATATGATAATGTCGCTAGCATCGATATGACAAAGAACCCGGGCCGACATGGCTAGTCGTGAACCCAAAGCAGCACTAACCTATGGGAACAGGCATACATGAATCACATCGAGCATGTCGGTCAGCAGCGTGTGAATCCGGGCTATAGCACTGGGCTAACAGGACTCCGGTGAACCCGGGCTGTAGCAGGCTAGGCAGGACTCCGGATGTCACCGCGTGACATTTCCCTGAAGGGACAGACGCAGGAACGAAGTTAAACACATGCCAGCCAGTCAAGTGTCCTGAGCAGTAGTGCTGGGCTAACAGGACTCCGGTGAACCGGGCTGTAGCGGACTACTATGGCTCATGGAAGTACTAGACTACATTCCCCCATAAGAGAGGCTGCCAAGGATAAACCACTAGATTATCGGATCCCACACATACCAAGCATTTCAATCATACACACAATATGCTCGATATGTGTAATTACAACATGGCATCACAACATAACTCTACAACTCAAGTATTTATACATTTGGCTCCGAGGAGCGAGATATTACAAACATGGGTCTCATGACCCAACAATCATAGCATACAAATCAAGGCACAAGCAGAAGCTTAACATGTCTGAGTACAGACATCTACAAATGAAAAAGGCTAAGAAGCCTGACTATCTACCAGATCCTGCCGAGGGCACAAGATCGTAGCTGAGGTATCAAGCTAAACATCGAAGTCCACGCAGAACTACTAGCGAGACTGAAGTCTCTTTGCAAAACATAAATTAAGCAAACGTGAGTACAAAGGTACTCAGCAAGACTTACATCAGAACTAGCTACATATGCATCGGTATCAACAAGGGGGGGGTGAAGTTTGACTACAGCAAGCTAGCTTTGACTCAGTGGCTAACCTGAACTACGACTGCAAGCAACTCTTTTGAGGTGGCGCACACAAGTCCACATGTTCACCATTCAATACACCACTATGGATCCGCTCTCGTATCCCTACGAGAAGGCCATCCATAGCACTCATGCTTATCTTGCGAGTTTTAGAGTATCCACTTTCACTTGTCTATGAACTATGCAAGGGGTCCAAGTTTCCATATCCGAGGAATCCGTCTATTCGAATAGATAATGATAACCCTGCAGGGGTGTACTTCTTCACACACGCTCCCACCACTTACCACCGTATACACGTCATGTATCTCGGCAACCTTCAAGCGGAAGACTGGCAAGGGTGTCGGCCACGGCCTACCTAAACACTTAAGTCTCTAGTCCAGGTTTATCGCCTATCCAGGTTCCATCCGCAGGGAGTCCGGTCGAGGTTTCCACATACGGCCCCGAACAATGTGAACAGGGTTCCCGAGACACCAAACGGGCGCCCGATACACCGTGCCATGGTGTATCTACCGCATCATAGCCCATCCCTAGGGTCAGCTACACACGGCCGCCAACACATAACCTACAAACACCAGAATCTAGTTGCAACTCATGGACAGAGTACTAGGGTGATTAAGAAGCCGAGAGGGTCAATTAAGGATCCCAATGAGTGGTAGTAGCTGTTCATGGATCACAGACACAGAACTTAGTTCCTGAGGATGGTTTCAATAAGACAACCCACCGTGTACTCCTACATGGCCTCTCACCGCTACCTTTACCAAAACATGTTCACACACTTAGCTCACACACAGTAGGACATGTTCACACACCTCTGATTCATTCCCGACAAATCAGACCTGACACAACTCTATGCAATAGCAGGCATGACGAACAAGCAGGAATGGGTAGGCACATCAAGGCTCAAACAACTCCTACTCATGCTAGTGGGTTTCATCTATTTACTGTGGCAATGACAGGTCATGCAGAGGATAAGGGGTTCAACTACCGCAACAAGTAACAGATGAATCGTTGTTGTCCTAATGCAGTAAAAGAGAGTAGGAGCGAGAGCGTGGGCTTGTATCGGAATGAACAAGGGGGTTGTGCTTGCCTGGCACTTCTGAAGATAGCATAGTTCTTCATCGGTGTCATCGAACTCGTCGTCGAAACCACGTCTATCGAGAGGGGACGAATACCGACAACAGAGAAGGAAAACACAATTAATGCAATGCATAATATGATGCATGATCATGACATGTCAATATGATGTGTTTTGAGCTAATGCAACTAGCAACATGTTTAAATGGAGTTGGTTTGAACCCTAGGTTCAAATTCAAACTCCATATGTGAGAGTTTAAATTCCATTTATATGAATTGGCCTAAACAGCAGCCATAGGTTGTTCTAACATGCATGAAAATGTCATAAACAGATTCCTTGAATTTTTCTGATAATTTTTCATATATAAATTATTTCATTTGGAGTTACGGTTGATTTTATATGATTTTGAGAAGTTTAAAACATTTTCTGGAATTTCATGGATTAAATTAAACCCAGAAAATAGCTTATTGCGTCAGCACTGCGTCATGCTGACCTTAGCAGGTCAACAGAACGGGTCCAGGTCGAACCTGACCAGTGGGTCCCACTAGTCAGTCTCACAGTGCTGGCTCGAGTCGCAGACAGGTGAGGCTAGTCAACGGTGACGTCAGCAGGTCAACTGACGTGTGGGTCCATGTTGGTTAGGTTAAAATTGAACAAGGGTTTACCCCGCGGTTAACTAGGGGGTGGGGCCGGTCTGTCAGTGGCACAGGGCGAGATTAACACACTAATTAGCCTCAAGCTAATGACGACCATGTCAGCTGCCGGCGTTTAGCCGCCGGCGACCAAATCCGCGGCGGAGGAAGTCGGGATCGCGCTACAGAGCACTATTTAGGGCGCGGTTTGCGGCTATGGGTTGCTGGCAATGCGGCGCATCCGGTGGTGGCCACGGGAGGGAGCGAGGTGCACGGCAGCAGCGGTGGCGTCAAGCCAAGTGGCGGCCGGAGCTCGGACACACGCGGGGATGCGGCTGCGGTGCTCGGGCAAGGAAACAGAGTGGCTAGGCGGCACCAACGAGGCAGCAGAAGCACGCCGGAGCTATTGGTCTGAGCGGAGGGGCTCGAGAGCACGGGGCTTGTCGGCCATGGCGGACGGCGGCCTCGGGTGATCTCCGGGCGGCGGCTAGAGGACGGGAGCAAGAAGGGGGGGCAGAAGGGAAAGAGGGGCGAGCTCACTGGGAGGTCGTTGAGCAGCTCAGTGGCCTCGAGGAGACGGCAGAGACGGTGAATCGGGTGGCGGCATCCGGCGGGCGTGGATGGGGAAGAAAGGTCGCGTCATCGTCTTGGGGTCCTCCGGCCTTGCGTGGGTCGGCGGAGAGGTGCGCGGCAGCGAGGCGAAGCTCGTGGGCTAGCGGGATGGGCGCGAGGTTGCTGGTGTCCGCGGTGGTGTTCGTCGGCACACTCTGGCTCATTCGGGCGGCCGCGAAGGAGAGAGCAGAGGAGAGGGAAGAGGCACGGGAGAGTGGGAGAGTAACGGGGAGAGGCAGAGAGGGATCCAGGGCGGCGACGAGGGAAGGATCGGGGCTCCCGGGTGGAAGCAGGAGGTGGCCGAAGCCGCACGCGCGCGCGCCACGCCTCTCCTCTGCCTACTGGCTGAAGGAAGAAGACGGGCGTGCCCCTGTGGGCTGGGCCAGCCAGCTGGCCATCCAAGTGGGCTGCACAGGAGGTAAGCTCAAGTACTGCTCTCTCCTTTTTTTATTTTTATTTTTTATTTTCTGTTGTTTGTTATGATTTGGTCTAAATACCAAATCAATTTGAAACTTCATGAAATAATTGTGTGAGCTAAAATGGTCTTATCCAAAGCCACACAACAATTTTCAGAATTATTGAACATATATTTCTTATATAATAAATATATATCCAATTCAAATAGTTATTGAATTAATTTCAAATGCCCAAAATAAATATTTCTGAGACTCCAAAAATATTGGTTTGAATTTTACCTCTTGCCAATATTTTCAGAGACTAAGAGGAACATTTTCTTGGACTTCTTTGAAGACATTTTACTGTTGATTATTTTTGAACTGGTTTCTGAGGGTTTCAACAACCTCAATTCAACTTTCAGAAATTTTAGACATGATGCATGAGTGCAGATGCAACTATTTCACTCAGGTATTCTAGGGCTGTGACAACTCACCCCCACTAAACAAGAATCTCGTCCCGAGATTCAAGAAGTGAAGTAAGAAGACAGAGGGGTCACAAAACTATCACAGTCTTCACGATCCAGATGTCTTTCTTGAGGATGTTGATTCATTGCATCACCTTGATCTCGACGTCTTGCTTTGAGAACTACATCCAACATGACAACGAGTGGAAAGGGAGAATTTAAGAAGAATCGACCTTCCTGAGGTTCGAGCAACTTAGAATTATCTTAATGATCACAAGATCAACTCATGGAATGAGACATAGTAACATCTCTCGAGCTGAGACATGAAACACAGACCAGGAGTGATGGAAAAGAGGTAGATGACAAGGTTCTACTGGGTAGGCAAAAATTCCACGCTGAAAAGGATGGTGCATGAATTTCAAAGTAGCAAGGAGATATTTGCCATGATTTTGTAACGTGATACCTCAGGGAAGGTGACTCGTAGAATTATACCCTTAAGTGGCAAAAAGAATTACTTTTGATTCAGAGATCATTGAAACTCTTCTCACCAGCCTGAGGCAATCACAAACGATCGCGTGAAGGAACTTGAAGGAATGGCATACTCATACTAGAATGGATGATGTGGACTACCTTGTTGAAGAAAACGCGATGGATGATTTGCTTATCATCGGAAATAGATGGAACCCGTGGTAGGACCACTTTGAAGATGATCCTGATCAGTAATTACTGAGAAGGGTAGTCCATAGTAGGATGACACAATGGAGGTGCATGCTGGGAACAAAATGCAAATCCTGGGAATGATTCTAGTAACTGGGGAGAAACCCAACAGTAGAGAGAGATTCCACTGTTTGAAAGGTTATGGCATAATCGAAGAAACTGAAAACGGATCCCAGTTAATAGCGATGATAAATCCTAGTGCTTATGCGTGCTCTCAAGAACTTAAGCATTTCCGTATTAATCAAGGTTTTACCAATATCCGTGTCAAGGATCCTGGCAACACAACATGCTACCATGATGAATAATGGTGGAAGATGCAGATGCAAAGAAAGATAACACTTTCTCAGATTTCACCTTAGCAAGGCCAAGGGGTCAAAATCTGGATGATCGACCAAGAGACATTTAGCGCTCCGCTTCTAATGTTCTCCTTGATGTGCTAGCCTAACGCGTTCATTGAAATGGTTTGGTATCTAGAACATCAAGTAGCAGGTCAGACTTCGGGAGCACAAGAATATGTAAGGATTAACTACGGAGGTAAATCCTATGAAATCCTCATGGAAAGGTGGCCAACTTTCTTCAATCGAGATACTACAATAATAGGTCTTCCGGCTAGATGTGTTGGCCACGACATCCACTTTACCGGTTATCGAGAGACCAATATTATAGTTCTTGGAAAATGCTCCAACCATCATATCTTCCTGAGATTCAGATCTAGTTGGTGTCAGGATATTCCATACTCATCGAGTCTAGAAAGGAAAATGAAGGTTTGCAACACAAATCGACGAGACGATGTTGCGAGATTCTCGGGGGAATGAACTACGATAGTAAGCTCCAAAACATGAGCCGGTTCTGCTACTAGCATGTGAACACGTTGTCCTAGACAAGCATGGTCACCTGGTAGTCTTAAAATGAAACACTACCGAGTTCAGGGGGAACCATCAATGAGGATATCGAAGTCCTTGCGTAGGTCTAACTCTTAAGAAGAAACTTCTTCTCCTTGAACAAATCAATCAGTGGCTTGGTGTGCTAGGGATACGTATAGAATGTAGATGATCAGTCTATCAGACCATAGAATACTTCGCACATGCATGACTGACTTGGGATGATTCCAAAGGAAGCAAAAACAAACTTTCTCGAATTCATGGTGGCAACTTACATCAAATGCACATGAATTAGAGGAAGTCACATCTTTCAACCGGACATATGCTTCATGATCAGAACATGAGGGCAATGCTTATAAAGTTTCCAACACTAGTGTAATGTTCAACGTGAATCATGGGGGAGACAAAATGCTGCTGATGGGCTCAACAGCAACTCATCGGAATCTCCATACCACTGGACTTCCACCATCATGTGAACACGGTGATAGCATTGATCAGACCAAAAGATGTAATGGTGTATGCTCGAGGGATCAACCAATAGTAAGACAACATTACGAACATCGTTGGTTCTGATTTGATTTGACAATAGCCCACACTCAAATCAAGGGATTGATAAGGCAATAGCACCGACAATTGATCACGTGGATCAATCGACGAAGATATTATCTTTCTTCAACACAGATACAAGATATCCCTTAGGGATGAGCGTGGTAGGACAAGCTTTTATCTTCCAACTCTCCAAGTTGTTGTTAAGCTTAACCAACTAGCTCAGGGGTATCCAACACAGATTCTTGGAGAAGAGGGTGGCTACAAGAAACCAACTTGATCACGAACTCAACATAGCGATCAGGTGACAGCCGGGTGATACCTCCGAGAAGATATTCGGAAAATCACGAACCACTGATATGTTATTAAGCTCGAGAACAATCTTGCTTTTCAGGGCAAGACGATATGATCAAGGAGCGAGGGATTATCACAGTCCTAACTCATTGGTCGATGAGTGCACCCGGAAATATGGACTAGGTAGCACGATCAATCTTCGGATGGTGATTTAATTACCAGCACGCTAAGAATGTGTAGCGACCAGACCTCAAACAGTCTGATCTTTGTGCTCAGGTGTCATCCCTGGATCAGTAATGCTGACACCACACAGTACATCGAAGGATTTATAGCAGAGTGGCAATCACACACTTATTACATCGTTGTCTCAAAGAGACTTATTACAATAAATATGGCTTATGGCCATATAGTGTCGAAAACAGCGGAAGACTTGGAAGGTAAATGGGACCATCAACTCCAACGGCATCACTGAGTATAGGGCCACGACCTAAAAGCACTTTACTCGTCGTCTGAAAAGTCTGCAACATAAGAAGTTGCAGCCCGAATACGGGTCAGCACATGGAATATGCTGGCAAAGTAACACATAGAAAGTAATGGAATGAAACAGCTATACTATATGCATATATGGCTGGTGGAAAGCTCTATGGTTACAGTTTTTGCGTAAAGCCAGTTTTTCCCTACTGCAAAGGAATAAATTTATTTAACTATCATGGTGGTTGTGAAACATTGAGAATGGTTGACAGCATTCTCAATCCCAATTAAATAATTAAAACCCAACAACATTAATTAGAAGTAACATGTTGAGATTCACAATGATATTCAAGTACTAGATACTCAAGTTGTCCATAACCGGGGACACGACTAATCATGATTAGTTTGTACACTCTGCAGAGGTTTGTGCACTTTTCCCCACATGACTCAATCGCCTCCGTTTGTTTTCCCGCACTACATGGTGTTTGAGAAACGGATGACCGAGACATAGTCTTTCAGAAGCGCTAGCACCTTACATGTGGGGTAGACCGTACCACCTACAACCCCTACATCTGCTAGTCCACCCCGTAAGAGTTCGCACAACTTAGTCAACTATGCCAGAGCCCATAGTAGCATGTGGCTGCGCACGGAAGTTTCTAGCATGAATTACCTTATGATCCCTTTGAGCCTGGGTGGCGGTCCGAAAAAAAACAGGCAAGTCCTGATAGACATCAGGTGCCTCAATCCACCCAGATGTGTGTTTAAGTTGCCACCTTAGATAAACCATTAAAATTATCAACTCACATCTGTCATGGATTTCACTCACCAATCCACGTCTACTAGCATAGCATGGCATAAATAGCAAACGTAGAAGTAACTCCCAAAGGTTTCATAATAATACAGGTAATAGGTACTACCTCATCTACTTCCCATCCCACAATTTAATTAGATCCTAATCATCCAATGTGAAAGGATTGATCTAATGCAATAAAACTGGGTTGTAGAAAAGGTATGATCAAAGTGTTACTTGCCTTGCTGATGATCCGCGAGACCTAGGGTTTTGAAGTAACAAGCGGCGCAACCGGGTGATCTATCGCAGACAAACAACAAGCATACAATAAGTACTCATCTAATGCACAGGTAAAACTCGAACAAGAGAACGAACCAGAAAGTTCAATTTAAGAACTCCGCTTGCAAAGAAAGAAAGAACCGAACAGACGACGGAAAAACAAACGGCGGAAGAAAACCACTCGGTTCTAGCAAGTTGAAACTAGGTCAATTTTTTTACCGGGGCAAAAACTTGTTCAAGTTGATTAGACGGAACGGCGGTTTCGCAACGAAACTCCAGGCGCTTGAATCACCTGATTTCGATAAACGAGCGAGAAGAAAGACTAGAACGAAGATCGGATCTGAGATCACGATCGCGGAATAAATCCGACGAAAACAAAAGAAGAACGATTAAACAAACGGGCGTCGTTAACCGGGGAAAAATCGGTGATCACGTTCGTTGAGACGAACGGTCCAAAAGAAGAACGAAAACCGATCTAGGGTTTTCGGAGAAAAAGACCGAAACAAAAAACCGATCTAGAAACGGGAACGGTTTAGAAAAGAAAAGAATCGGAACGATTAGAAGAAAACGATACGAGGAAGAAAAAGAAAGGCGCGGCTACCTCGGCGAGGTTCCGGCGAGCGGGGCTCCGGCGAACGGCGGCGTAGGGCGGCGGCGGCATGGGAAAGGTGCGGCGGCGGCGGTGGTGAGGGGCGCGGGGTGGTGCGGGGCTTGGGGAGGCGCGGGGTGGTGTGGGGCTTGGGGAGGAGAGGGCTTTTGATTTGATGTTTTAGAGGGGGGGTGTGGGGGTATTTATATAGGTGAGGGGAGAGGAGACTTGGGGTAGGGGACAAGAAATAGACTAGGATTAGGAAAAAGAAAACGAAACAAAGGAAAGGAGATAGCCTAGAGTCCTTTTAGGACTCGGCTAAGAGCAAGAGGCGAGGCGGCGGCCTGGCTGCGCTCCTGCGCCTGGCGCCTAGCGCCTGCGCTGCGCGCGAGGGGAGGGGCCGGCTGGCTGGGCCTTTGGCCCGGCTGGCCTGGCGGGAGGCTCCTTTTTTTTAAATCGGTTCCGCGCAGAAAAACAAAAAGAAAATCTAAAGGAACTCCAAAAAATTTAAAGTAAATTTTCCCCGACTCCTAAAAATGAGCCAAACAAAATGAACTTTTCTCCGGGCCTAAAATGCATTTTTTTCGAAAATGCGCATTTTTCCCTATCCAAACAAACGCAAACAAACACCGGAAAACAAAACTTGATCTATTTATTAAATCTTCATTTTTCCTGAATTTTGGGAAAGTCATATTATTCCCTCTCTCATATATTTTGACACCGGCAAAATAATTGAAGATAAAATAAATAAATCAAATGATCCTCTTTTCAAAATTTGAGAGAACTCAAATATGAAAATAACGAAATCTCCAACTCTCTCCGAGGGTCCTTGAGTTGCGTGAAATTTCTAGGATCAACCAAAATGCAAGAAAATATGGTATGCATGATGATCTATGTATAACATTCCAAATTGAAAATTTGGGATGTTACAGAGTATTGTCCATTAACTACCAAGCAACGGAGTTGCTAGGAATATTGCTTTCACACATCACGGTTCACTTGTCGGCATTCCGGTTATAATAACACAGAACTGAGGAATGAACACTGATGGCAAGAAGTATTACTGCATCAAGAATTCATAAGAGGTGGTGCAATTCTCATGACAGTCCTGACATAAAAGGGGTAATACTCCAGGGTAGAACAGAGCAAAAGCTGGATGGCATTTGATCTACAGAACACAACTACTTTGACCCAATCCTGGATATGGATGAGGTACTGGAGTTTGTTTCTCCTAGTCATTCTGAAATAGAGTGGCTTGACGGACCACAAGAATAATAGGCATTGATGAACACGAATGCACAACTATTCCTGACTATCAATTTATAGATGATGGTCGGAATACAGATGAGAATGGACAACTCAAGGAGCATATAACATTTTGAGTTGTGGATTCATGGGTTAGTATGTCGAACGAGTTCAACATTTTTCTTCCGCATAACCCATGCAGAAAGGTAGAACTGGCAGAATCACAATTATGAATGGAGAACTCATCAGGAGTACTCTAATAGTGATCTTTTGGTTCAAAGAACTTCTGCCTTAATGGTTCATGGTATTTGGAAGAAGGAAATACCACAGACCTCGAGGACTATCACAAAGGTTACTAATATCTTAAGGGAACTAGCAAATACTAACGACATGAAGTAGGGTGAATCTCGGGTTCAAAAACCTAGGAATAGAATATCTACTACTAAATGGCATCACGGGATGCATTCAAGAATGGTGGCCAGAATCATCACACTAGGGATGCAAAGCATTGCTAGATTACCAGGTGATACTCTAGACACCTAGGGTCATAATAATAGCTCCAACATAAATGCCGAGGCAGCGGAGTACCTCAACAGACGGATTAGTGTGCTTAAACTGGCCCAAAAGGATATCGGGAACTGGGAGGAAGGATTTGCAAATGCATCAGATTGTTTAGAAACCTGTGATGACTCGGACAGCATAACGGCTGTAAATGCTCAAAATGATTTGAGACATCCTGCAAAAATGGTGGCATAACCACTCAACATCACAATATCAAGGTTCTGAGACCAATTATGAACATATGGAAGTAGTAGGAACTGAACTGAGGCTTGAAACTATCAATTATATAAGTCTATGGATTAGTAACACGTCATCCTGATAGATAGATGAGAAGGCCTAGTTCTTAATCCCCGTAGAAAAGAAGAGGTTGACTCAGATCAGAAGGCATAGGGTAAAGGAGTAAACAGAGCCTTACGTTTCCTTCCACAATCAATTCCCTTACATAACTAAAGCATTTCTAGACTCGACTTCGACCAGTTTGGCTTGGTAATCGTACAGGCAGTCGGGCTCTGATACCAAAGCTGTCAGGACCCCGATTCCAAGTCACATCGATCTAGCCGGTAACACCTCATATCACATTGCGGCCTCACGCACGGTATCCCCACGGGTGTCGCCTTACCAAGGCCCAGGACCGTTTGTGCCTTTTGGCTCACGTATATGATAGTGTCGCTAGCATCAATATGACAGAGAACCCGGGCCGACATGGCTAGTCGTGAACCCAAAGCAGCACTAACCTATGGGAACAGGCATACATGAATCACATCGAGCATGTTGGTCGGCAGCGTGTGAATCCGGGCTGTAGCACTGGGCTAACAGGACTCCGGTGAACCCGGGCTGTAGCAGGCTAGGCAGGACTCCGGATGTCACCGCGTGACATTTCCCCGAAGGGACAGACACAGGAACGAAGTGAAACACATGCCGGCCAGTCAAGTGTCCTGAGCAGTAGTGCTGGGCTAACAGGACTCCGGTGAACCGGGCTGTAGCGGACTACTATGGCTCATGGAAGCACTAGACTACATTCCCCCATAAGAGAGGCTGCCAAGGATAAATCACTAGATTGTCGGATCCCACACATACCAAGCATTTCAATCATACACACAATATGCTCGATATGTGCAAATACAACATGGCATCACAACATAACTCTACAACTCAAGTATTTATACATTAGGATCCGAGGAGCGAGATATTACAAACATGGGTCTCATGACCCAACAATCATAGCATACAAATCAAGGCACAAGCAGAAGCTTAACATGTCTGAGTACAGACATCTACAAATGAAAAAGGCTAAGAAGCCTGACTATCTACCAGATCCTGCCGAGGGCACAAGATCGTAGCTGAGGTATCAAGCTAAACGTCGAAGTCCACGCGGAACTACTAGCGAGACCGAAGTCTCTCTGCAAAACATAAATTAAGCAAATGTGAGTACAAAGGTACTCAGCAAGACTTACATCAGAACTAGCTACATATGCATCGGTATCAACAAGGGGGGGTGGTGGAGTTTGACTGCAGCAAGCCAGCTTTGACTCAGTGGCTAACCTGAACTACGACTGCAAGCAACTCTTTTGAGGTGGCGCACACGAGTCCACATGTTCACCATTCAATACACCACTATGGATCCGCTCTCGTATCCCTACGAGAAGGCCATCCATAGCACTCACACTTATCTTGCGAGTTTTAGAGTATCCACTTTCACTTGTCTATGAACTATGCAAGGGGTCCAATTTTCCATATCCGAGGAATCCGGCTATTCGAATAGATAATGATAACCCTGCAGGGGTGTACTTCTTCACACACGCTCCCACCACTTACCACCATATACACGTCATGTATCTCGGCAACCTTCAAGCGGAAGACTCGTGAGGGTGTCGGCCACGGCCTACCTAAACACTTAAGTCTCTAGTCCAGGTTTATCGCCTATCCAGATTCCATCCGCAGGGAGTCCGGCCGAGGTTTCCACATACGGCCCGAACGATGTGAATAGGGTTCCCGAGACACTAAACGGGCGCCCAGTACACCGTGCCACGGTGTATCTACCGCATCATAGCCCACCCCTAGGGTCAGCGCTACGCACGGCCACCAACACATAACCTACAAACACCAGAAACTAGTTGCAACTCCTGGACAGAGTACTAGGGTGATTAAGAAGCCGAGAGGGTCAATTAAGGATCCCAATGAGTGGTAGTAGCTGTTCATGGATCACAGACACAGAACTCAGTTCCTGAGGACGGTTTCAATGAGACAACCCACCATGTACTCCTACATGTCCTCTCACCGCTACCTTTACCAAAACGTGTTCACACACTTAGCTCACACACAGTAGGACATGTCCACACACCTCCGATTCATTCCCGACGAATCAGACCTGACACAACTCTATGTAATAGCAGGCATGACGAACAAGCATGAAAGAGTAGGCACATCAGGGCTCAAACAACTCCTACTCATGCTAGTGGGTTTCATCTATTTACTGTGGCAATGACAGGTCATGCAGAGGATAAGGGGTTCAACTACCGCAACAAGTAACAGATGAATCGTTGTTGTCCTAATGCTGTAAAAGAGAGCAGGAGCGAGAGAGTGGGCTTGTATCGGAATGAACAAGGGGGTTGTGCTTGCCTGGCACTTCTGAAGATAGCATAGTTCTTCATCGGTGTCATCGAACTCGTCGTCGAAACCACGTCTATCGAGAGGGGACGAATACCGGCAACAGAGAAGGAAAACACAATTAATGCAATGCACAATATGATGCATGATCATGACATGTCAATATGATGTGTTTTGAGCTAATGCAACTAGCAACATGTTTAAATGGAGTTGGTTTGAACCCTAGGTTCAAATTCAAACTCCATATGTGAGAGTTTAAATTCCATTTATATGAATTGGCCTAAACAGCAGCCATAGGTTGTTCTAATATGCATGAAAATGTCATAAACAGATTCCTTGAATTTTTCTGATGATTTTTCATATATAAATTATTTCATTTGGAGTTACGGTTGATTTTATATGATTTTGAGAAGTTTAAAACATTTTCTGGAATTTCCTGGATTAAATTAAACCCAGAAAATAGCTTATTGCGTCAACACTGCGTCATGCTGACCTCAGCAGGTCAACAGAACGGGTCCAGGTCAAACCTGACCAGTGGGTCCCACTGGTCAGTCTCACAGTGCTGGCTCGAGTCACAGACAGGTGGGGCCAGTCAACGGTGACATCAGCAGGTCAACTGACGTGTGGGTCCATGTTGGTTAGGTTAAAATTTAATAGGGGTTTACCCCGCGGTTAACTAGGGGGTGGGGCCGGTCTGTCAGTGGCACAGGGTGAGATTAACACGCTAATTAGCCTCAAGCTAATGACGACCACGTCAGCTGCCGGCGTTTAGCCACTGGTGACCAAATCCGCGGCGGAGGAAGTCGGGATCGCGCTACAGAGCACCATTTAGGGCATGGTTTGTGGCTATGGGTTGCTGGCAGTGCGGCACATCCGGTGGTGGCCACGGGAGGGAGCGAGGTGGACGGCAGCAGCGGTGGCGTCAAGCCAGGCGGCGGCCGGAGCTCAGACACACGCGGGGATGCGGCTGCGGTGCTTGGGCAAGGAAACAGAGTGGCTAGGCGGCACCTATGGGGCAGCAGAAGCACGCCGGAGCTATTGGTCTGAGCGGAGGGTCTCGAGAGCACGGGGCTCATCGGCCATGGCGGACGGCGGCCTCGGGTGATCTCTGGGCGGCGGCTAGAGGACAGGAGCAAGAAGGGGGCAGATGGGAAAGAGGGGCGAGCTCACTGGGAGGTCGTTGAGCAGCTCAGTGGCCTGGAGGAGACGGCAGAGACGGTGAATCGGGCGGCGGCATCCGGCGGCCGTGGACGGGGAAGAAAGGTCGCGTCGTCATCTTGGGGTCCTCCGGCCTTGCGTGGGTCGGCGGAGAGGTGCGCGGCAGCGAGGCGAAGCTCGTGGGCTAGTGGGATGGGCGTGGGGTTGCTGGTGGCCGCGGTGGTGTTTGTCGGCACACTCTGGCTCATTCGGGCGGCCGCGAAGGAGAGAGCAGAGGAGAGTGAAGAGGCACGGGAGAGTGGGAGAGGAACGGGGAGAGGCAGAGAGGGATCCAGGGCGACGAGGGAAGGATCGGGGCTCCCGGGTGGAAGCAGGAGGTGGTCGAAGCCGCACACGCGCGCACCACGCCTCTCCTCTGCCTACTGGCTGAAGGAAGAAGACGGGCGTGCCCCTTGGGCTGGGCCAGCCAGCTGGCCATCCAAGTGGGCTGCACAGGAGGTAAGCTCAGGTACTGCTCTCTCCTTTTTTTTATTTTTGTTTTTTATTTTCTGCTGTTTGTTATGATTTGGTCTAAATACCAAATCAATTTGAAACTTCATGAAATAATTGTGTGAGCTAACTGGTCTTATCCAAAGCCACACAACAATTTTCAGAATTATTGAACATATATTTCTTATATAATAAATATATATCCAATTCAAATAGTTATTGAATTAATTTCAAATGCCCAAAATAAATATTTCTGAGACTCCAAAAATATTGGTTTGAATTTTACCTCTTGCCAATATTTTCAGAGACTAAGAGGAACATTTTCTTGGACTTCTTTGAAGACATTTTAATGTTGATTATTTTTGAACTGGTTTCTGAGGGTTTCAACAACCTCAATTCAACTTTCAGAAATTTTAGACATGATGCATGAGTGCAGATGCAACTATTTCACTCAGGTATTCTAGGGCTCTGACACCTACATCTCAAGTACCACTTTGCTCCACTTGGGAGCCGTTATTCACATCAAACTCCACGTTACACGTTTCCTCAATAAGTCCCGTGGACTTATTGAGAACACGGTAAGCATGAGAGTTTGTAGCATAACCAACAAATATGCCCTCATAAGCTCTAGTCTCAAATTTATACAAACGAACACCTTTCTTGAGAATGAAACACTTACACGCGAACACCCGAAAGTACTTGAGGTTGGGCTTGTTAGCGGTGAGTATCTCATATGGAGTCTTGTTCAAGCCCTTGCGGAGGTAGAGCCGATTGGATGCATGACACGCGGTGTTGATGGCTGAGGGAGTCATAGATTAGGGGGTGTCCGGATAGCCGGACTATACCCTTAGCCGGACTCCTGGACTATGAAGATACAAGATTGAAGACTTCGTCCTGTGTCCAGAAGGGACTTTCCTTGGCGTGGAAGGCAAGCTTGGCGATACGGATATATAGATCTCCTACCATTGTAACCGACTCTGTGTAACCCTAGCCCTCTCCGGTGTCTATATAAACCGGAAGGTTTTAGTCCGTAGGACACAACAACAATCATACCATAGGCTAGCTTCTCGGGGTTAGCCTCCTTGATCTTGTGGTAGATCTACTCTTGTACTACCCATATCATCAATATCAATCAAGCAGGAGTAGGGTTTTACCTCCATCGAGAGGGCCCGAACCTGGGTAAAAACATCGTGTCCCTTGTCTCCTGTTACCATTCGCCTAGACGCACAGTTCGGGACCCCCTACCCGAGATCCGCCGGTTTTGACACCGACATTGGTGCTTTCATTGAGAGTTCCTCTGTGTCGACACTTTTAGGCCCGATGGCTCCTCCGATCATCAACAACGACGCTGTCCAGGGTGAGACTTTTCTCCCCGGTCAGATCTTCATCTTCGGCGGCTTCGCACTGTGGTCCAATTCGGTTGGCCATCTGGAGCAGATCGAAAGCTACGCCCCTGGCCATCAGGTCAGATTTGGAAATTTAAACTACATAGCTGGTATCCATGGGGACATGACCTTCGACGGATTCGAGCCACAGCTGAGCGCGCCGTGCTGTCACGATGGGCATGATCTAGCTCTGCCGCCGAACAGTGCCCTGGAGGCCGCACCCACATCGGCTCCGACCCTTAATTCGGAGCCAACTGCGCCGATTGAGGATGGGTGGTTGGACACCGCCTCAGGGGCTGCAATCTCTACGGCGATCGAGCCGAACACTAGCCCTGTCCTCTACGAAGCTCGTGACTCCAAGGAGCCGGACTCCTCTCCGGACTCCGAGCCCTCCGCGCCCCTGCCGATCGAATCCGATTAGGCGCCGATCATGGAGTTCACCGCCGCGGACATCTTTAGTTACTCGCCCTTTGGCGATATTCTGAAATCACTAAAGTCTCTCTCTTTATCAGGAGAGCCCTGGTCGGACTACAGTCAGCAAGGTTGGGATACGGACGATGAAGAAATTCAAAGCCCACCCACCACCCACTTTGTAGCCACTGTCGATGATTTAACCGACATGCTCGACTTCGACTCCGAAGACATCGAAGGTATGGACACCGATGCAGGAGACGATCAAGAACCAGCACCTATAGGGCAATGTAAAGCCACCTCGTCGTATGACATATACACAATGTTGGGGATATCGCTTATCGGGAACTTATCGGTCGACCCAAGATAAGGGATAAATCGGCCAGTTTATCGGCATATCGGCCGATTTATCGGCATATCGACTAATTTATCGGCCGGTTTATCTTATCGGTCAGACAACTGTAAGCGATAAATTGGCCGATTTATCGGAATATCGGAAGATATCTTGAACCGTGCATATACATGGTGGACACCCCAAAAGAAGGAGATGGCGATGGAACAGCGGAGGATGACCCCTCCAAGAAACAGCCTAAGCTTCGGCGTCAGCGGCGCCGCTCTAAATCCCGCCAAAACAAAAATGGTGATTCCGGCACGGGAGATAATAACACTCCGGACAATGACGAAGAAAACCCCCTCCAGCAAGATTCAGCACAGGAGGATGGAGAAGCCAGCCCTCATGAGAGAGCGGCAGATAGAGAGGTCGAGGACGATAATTACATGCCTCCCTCCGAAGACGAGGCAAGCCTCGACGATGACGAATTCGTCGTGCCGGAGGATCCCGTCGAACAAGAGCATTTCAAACGCAGGCTTATGGCCACGGCGAGCAGCCTCAAGAAAAAACAGCAATAGCTTAGAGCTGAGCAAGATTTGCTAGCCGACAGATGGACTGAAGTCCTTGCGGCCGAAGAGTATGAACTCGAACGCCCCTCCAAGAGCTACCCAAAGTGCAGGTTGCTACCCTAACTAGACTAGGAAGCGCCTAAACCTACAGCGCATGATGCGGCCGAGCGGCCACCTCATGGCCGCGACAGAGAGGCCTCTCGGCCCGCCACTCAAGCCGCACCCCGGCGTCGCTCAAAAAATACCAAGGCATGGGAAAATGTGCCAGACCTGCGACATATATTGGAGGACAAGGCAAGGCAAACAAGATCGATCTAAGGATCGCGTGGGCGCCCCACGGTACGAGACGGTAATTGTCACTCCGGATATAGTAAATCCGGCCGGGCCGAACATAATAGACAAAGCTCATTTGAGCTACATCGCGACATAGCCCAGTACAGAGGCACCGCACACCCACTATGCTTCACAGATGAAGTAATGGATCATCAAATCCCCGAGGGTTTTAAACCCGTAAACATTGAGTCATACGATGGCACAACAGATCCTGTGGTATGGATCGAGGATTATCTCCTTCATATCCACATGGCCCGCGGCGATAATCTACACGCCATCAAATACCTCCCACTCAAGCTTAAAGGACCAGCTCGGCATTGCCTTAACAGCTTGCCAGCAGAATCAATTGGTTGTTGGGAGGACCTGGAAGCCGCATTCCTCGACAATTTCCAGGGCACTTATGTGCGACCACCAGACGCCAATGACCTAAGCCACATAATTCAGCAGCCAGAGGAGTCGGCCAGGCAATTCTGGACACGGTTCCTAACAAAGAAAAATCAAATCGTCGACTGTCTGGACGCAGAGGCCCTAGCAGCCTTCAAGCATAATATCCGTGAGGAGTGGCTCGCCCGGCACCTTGGACAGGAAAAGCCGAAATCTATGGCAGCCCTCACGACACTCATGACCCGCTTTTGTGCGGGAGAATACAGCTGGCTTGCTCGTAGCAACAACATGACCAAGAACCCTGGTAATTCGGATACCAAGGACAGCAGTGGCAGGTCGCGTCGCAACAAGCAAAAGCGCCGCATTAATAGCGACAACACTGAGGATACGGCAACAGGGATTGTTGGGTGTTCAAGCAGGTAGGCAAGTTAAATGCCGAAAATAGAGACAAAGGGTTGCATAGCGATGACGAGGAGGAGCCCCGGCCGCCGAACAATAGTGGACAGAAGGGTTTTCCCCCACAAGTGCGGACGGTGAACATGATATACGCAACCCACATCCCCAAAAGGGAGCGGAAGCGTGCGCTAAGGGACGTATACGCGATGGAGCCAGTCGCCCCAAAGTTCAACCCATGGTCCTCCTGCCCGATCACTTTTGATCGAAGGGACCACCCCACTAGCATCCGTCATGGCAGATTCACCGCATTGGTTCTAGACCCAATTATTGACGGATTTCACCTCACTAGAGTTCTTATGGATGGCGGCAGCAGCCTGAACCTGCTTTACCAGAATACAGTGTGGAAAATGAGCATCGATCCTTCGAGGATTAAACCCACTAAAACGACCTTTAAAGGCGTCATACTAGGTGTAGAGGCCAACTGTACAGGCTCAGTTACAGTTGAAGTGGTCTTCGGATCTCCGGATAGTTTCCGAAGCGAGGAGTTAATCTTCGACATAGTCCCGTTCCGCAGTGGCCAAGTTCAATGCGGTACCGCACTATGCATACCTTAAGCTCAAGATGTCAGGCCCTCAAGGAGTCATTACGGTCAATGGAAACACCGAGCGCTCCCTCCGAACGAAGGAGCATACGGCAGCCCTCGCAGCGAAAGTACAAAGTAGCCTCTCAAGGCAGTTCTCCAGTCCGGCCATTAAACGTCCGGACACTGTCAAGCACACCTGGAGTAACCTACAACAAGACCACCTGGCACGTTCTGAGTAGGCGTAGCAATGCGGCCCCAACCCCAGCCCTCGCGAAATTGTGAAATCAATGCTTCGCGTACATAACTACGCTCTGGAAATACCATGGGCACAGGGGGAGGGGCACCATCACGGCACGCCCGAAACACGGCTTAAACCGCACTAGGGGCTGCCGATTTTTTAATTTTCTCTTACTTTCAGGACTCCATACTTCGAAAGGCCTGTCCGGCAGTACAATTGCCGCACAAACGATGCAAGAACCAGGGAAGCAGAGAGCTACGCCGCATTATGGAACTCCCAGGTGGTCTATATCACGAGCAGTATACCTATTTCGCATACCATTCCGCAGCCTGCCCCTAGAAAGGACATGTTAAATAGTCCAACCTTTTGCTTATCGCACTATTTGTATCGTTCTGCTTTGATCGCAACTTTTTTTAATAAACAATGCATAGCTTTTGTCTATTATTGCATTAATCTCTTTTATATGTTCATTAATGACATGTTGCACCCGTACACTTTGGTACGGCCAATACGCCAGGGGCTTAAGTACCCCTCAATATGGTGTGAGAAGTACGAACACTTTCACAAGTGCGGCACCCCGAACTTATAGCATTATATGCATCGGCTCCGAATCATGTCTTGGGTCAATAGTTGGGTTTGCCCGGCTCCTATGTTTTGGTGCCTTACGTTCCGCTATATCGGCTAAGGTAGCACTAGTAGAACTACTGCGATTGTGCCCCAGTTGAGTTGGGCTAAGCACCTCAGTAGAGAAAGCTAAAACTGACTGTCATGATGAAGCGAGAGCTGGTCGTTGTTCGAGAGGTTTTTCGAGTCCCTAAAGACTTATGCCGCATAGAGCGAGGAGTCGGCTTTGTCCGGCCTAGGCGTGGATAGCGCCCCGAACTCGGTCTTCCGAATACTAGGGGCTTCGCCAAAATTTAAAATTATAGAATTCTATGGCTAAGTGAGAGTGTTCAAGCATTGTAGTCCGATTGCCTTGTTCGTTGTGTTGAGCGCCTCCCTCGAAGGACCCAAAAATGGGAAAAAGAGCGCTCAGGTTTATCCCGAACACCCCGGCACTAGTGGCATGGGGCCAGAAGGCGACGACTCGCCATCTCTCAAATTTGATAAACGGCCGCACAGAAGGTAATATTTTAAATTCAAAAGGCATTGCTTAGCGCATATGAACAAGTTTTCAGCGCACAGGACAAAATGAGCGAGTTTACTCAAAAATTACATCCCTAGAACATTCATCCGCCATAAGGCGGGCACCCTTCAAAACGCCCTCATAATACATCTCGGGCTTGCGATGCTCTTTCCCCAGCGGTGGCTCGTCCTTCACAAGCTTCTCAGCATCCAAGTTGCCCTAGTGCACCTTAGCGTGGGCAAGGGCCCTACGGGCACCTTCGATGCAGACGGAGCGCTTGATGACTTCGAGCCTTGGACAGGCCTCCACCAGCCGCCACACCAGCCCGAAGTAGCTCCCAGGCAGAGCCTCTCCAGGCCACAGCCGAACTATGAGGCCCTTCATGGCCTGCTCGGCCACCTTGTGGAGCTCGACCAGTTACTTCAGTTGGTCGCTCAGGGGCATAGAGTGTCCGGCCTCAGCATACTGAGACCAGAACACCTTCTCCGTCGAGCTGCCCTACTCGGCTCGGTAGAATGCGGTGGCATCGGACACGCTACGGGGCAAATCTGCGAATGCTCCTGGAGAGCTCCGGATTTGGGTAAGTAACAAGTAACTCACTTTTACATGTTTGCTTTGCATAAAGAATGCCTTACCCGCTGTTATCTTTTTCATCGCATCCATCTCCTGGAGGGCCTTCTGGGCTTCGGCCTTGGCAGACTTGGCATTTTCAATGGCCGCCGCGAGCTCGGACGCTCGCGTCTTTGAGTCAAGCTCCAAATTCTCATGTTTTTTCATGAGAGCCTAGAGCTCTTGCCGCACCTCGCCAACCTGGGCCTAATACTTCTCCCGCTCGGTGCGCTCCGTGGCCGCCCTCTTCTCGGCCTCGAACAACGCTTGCTTAAGGGTCGCCACCTCAGTCGTGGCCCCTACAATAGCCATGTTAATCCTGTCATTTTTTGCAATTGCACTTTTTATATATTTAAATAAGGTATCTCTTACCTTCCTTCTCCTCGAGCTGCTGCTTGGCAAGGCCGAGCTCTTGCTCGGACCGCTCGAGGTCCTGCTTCAGCATGCCCACCTCTGCAGTCAGTGCGGTGGACGTTAGCAGCGAAGCCTGCATACGCACAGTGACTCATTTTTTGTTAGACTCCTGTGAATTTCATTAGATCCTCTATTCGGATTTTCTTTCCGAATGCCAAACAGAGCATCAGGGGCTATTGTCTATGCAGTAATATTTTTACATATTCTTTACTTACCTCAAAGCCTGTTAAAAGGCTGGCACAGGCTTCAGTCAGTCTGCTCTTGGCGGACTGAACCTTCCGGATCACCGCACTCATAATGGTGCAGTGCTCCTCGTCGATGGAGGTGCCGTTAAGCACCTCCAGCAAATTGTCCAGTACCTCCGGTTGGACGGAGGTCGCCGGCTCGGTAGGCTTGCTCCTCTTGGAAGGAGGCTGCCTACCGGAGTGCAGAACCGTTGAAGGTTCCGGCACGGAGTCCGGTTCAAAGCTAGACTCGGAGCCCTTGGGGGATCTATCCCCTTTGCGCCTGGAGTCCGGGAGGTCGCCTTGCAGCGCCTCCAGGACCACCTCCTCCTGGGTTGGCACCTGTTGGGATAGCACCTCGGCGTCGTCCATAGGATGGGGGGAGGTAGCGGGCGGAAGTGAATTCACGTCCAACAAATCCAGGGAGCCGCTCGACGACTCGTCGAGTCCGACCTTGGGCGGACTGCATAATTATATTCGACATAAGGAAAGGCTGTGCAATAAAGGAATACTATGAATTACTCTGGTATCCGGATACTTACGATTTCGCCGGGCGCTTGGCCCTGTGCGGCCACTCCTCTTCACCGTCGTCTGCGTTGGTGGAGTAGTATGGAGGAAGGGTTTTCCCCTTCTTGGACCCTTCGGCCTCCCCAAATGGGGCGGCCTTCCTTTTCTTTCCTCCCCCCGCTGGAGGGGGAGAGGTTTCCTCTTCCTCCTCCTCGTCTTCACGGGAGGAGTGCGTCTCGAAGTCGTCGGATGATGAATCCGACACCTCCAGGCGCTGGGCACTCTTTCGAGTCCCCGTGGCCTTCTTCTTGGCCTTCTTCTCCGGGACCACGTAGGGCACTAGAACCAGCAGCTTCGCCAAGCAAGCATCGGTTGGGTCTTCAGGCAAAGGAGCCGGACAGTTGATCTGTCCGGACGTCACCTGCCAATCCTGTCAAAGGTAAGGGAGCTTAGATCCCACATAGAGTCAAACTATGAAATACTAATACCCTATAAAAGGTAAAAACAGCTTACCGCACTAGCGTGACGCTGCGTGCTGAATCCGTGATCCTCGGTAGCGGATGCGGGAGCCTCGGCGCCCTTGAAAAGCACCTTCCAGGCATCTTCGTACGTCGTGTCGAAGAGCCTGCTCAGAGTTCGGTGTTGCGCCGAGTCGAACTCCCATAGGTTAAAAGCCCGTTGTTGACACGGAAGGATCCGACGGATGAGCATAACCTGGACTACGTTGACAAGTTTGAGCTTCTTGTCCACCAGGGTTTGGATGCATGTTTGCAGTCCGGTCAGCTCTCCTTTATTACCCCACGACAGGCCGGTCTCCTTCCAGGAGGTGAGCCACGTAGGGGAACTGGATCGGAACTCGGGGGCTGCGACCCATTCAGGGTCGCGCGGCTCGGTGATGTAAAACCACCCTGATTGCCACCCCTTTAGGGACTCCACGAAGGAGCCCTCGAGCCATAGGACGTTGGGCATCTTGCCCACCATGGCGCCTCCGCACTCCGCCTGGTTGCCGCGCACCACCTTTGGCTTGACATTGAAATTCTTGAGCCATAAGCCGAAATGGGGGCGGATGCAGAGGAAAGCCTCACACACGACGATAAACGCCGAGATGTTAAGGAAAAAGTTCGGGGCCAGATCGTGGAAATCCAGGCCATAATAGAACATGAGCCCCCGGACAAATGGGTGGAGAGGGAGACCCAGTCCGCGGAGGAAGTGGGGGAGGACTACCACCCTCTCATGGGGCCTGGGGGTGGGGACGAGTTGCACCTCTTCGGGAAGCCGGTGCGCAATGTCGTTAGACAAGTATCCGGTCTTCCTCAGTCTTTTGATGTGTCCCTCCGTGATGGAGGAGACCATCCACTTGCCTCCCGCTCCAGACATGGCTGGAGAAGGTTGAGGTGGGGAGTGCGGACTTGGGCGCTGGAGCTCGAGTGTGCGGAAATGGATGAGCAAAGGAGGAAGAAGGCGTGGATGAAAAAGGTGGATCCTTATCCCCTTATATGGGCGGACGCAACTACGCGTCCCCACCAGCCTGGTAAAACTCGATTATCTCCCAAGCGCCGTAATCAATGGCGTGGTTGGGTTACCCACATCCGTATTGATGAGAATCCCGGAATAAGGGGACACGATCTCTGCTTCGACAAGACGTGCCAAGGAAACCGCCTCGCTAAACACGCTGAGATGGGACAATAAAACGAATAAAGGCTTGGCCGTGGTGTGACGTCACGCTACGGAATACGTCAGCAGATTAGATTTGTGTAAATATTATTCTCTCTATGGCAATATGTGGAAACTTATTTTGTAGAGCCGGACACTACCTTGTGGTCGAAATCTTCTATGAAGTATTTGGAGGAGGAACCCGCCTTGCAATGCCGAAGACAATCTGCGCGCCGGACTTGTCGTCATTGAAGCCTGGTTCAGGGGCTATTGAGGGAGTCCTGGATTAGGGGGTGTCCGGATAGCCGGACTATACCTTCAGTCGGACTCCTGGACTATGAAGATACAAGATTGAAGACTTCGTCCCGTGTCCGGAAGGGACTTTCCTTGGCGTGGAAGGCAAGCTTGGCGATACGGATATATAGATCTCCTACCATTGTAACCGACTCTGTGTAACCCTAGCCCTCTCCGGTGTCTATATAAACCAGAGGGTTTTAGTCCATAGGACACAACAACAATCATACCATAGGCTAGCTTCTAGGGTTTAGCCTCCTTGATCTCGTGGTAGATCTACTCTTGTACTACCCATATCATCAATATCAATGAAGAAGGAGTAGGGTTTTACCTCCATCGAGAGGGCCCGAACCTGGGTAAAAACATCGTGTCCCTTGTCTCCTGTTACCATCCGCCTAGACACACAGTTCGGGACCCCCTACCCGAGATCCGCCGGTTTTGACACCGACAATGGCTTTGTCCCAAAAGTTGTATGGAGACTTGAACTCCACAATCATGGTCCTTGACGCATCCATCAACGTCTGGTTCTTCCTCTCCACTACACCATTTTGTTGAGGGGTGTATGGTGCGGAATATTGATGCTTGATCCCCTCATCACTAAGAAACTCATCCAAGGTGTAGTTCTTGAACTCGGTGCCGTTGTCACTTCTTATAGTCAAGATCTTTGCATTGTGTTAACTTTGGGCTTCATTTGCAAAGTCAATGATGGTTTGTTGGGTCTCGCTCTTCCTCTTGAAGAAATACACCCAAGTGTATCTTGAATAGTCATCCACAATCACCAAGCAATACTTTCTACCCCCAAGACTATCAAAGGATGGAGGCCCAAAGAGATCCAAGTGAAGGAGCTCCAAAGGCCTCTTCGAGTAAATGATAGTCGTGGGAGGGTGAGCCTTCTCATGTAGCTTTCCTTCGATACAAGCACTGCAAGCATGATATTTAGCAAAACTAACATTCGTTAGTCCACGGACATGGTCCCCCTTGAGAAGACTTTGCAAATATCTCATATTGACATGGGCTAAACGGCGATGCCAAAGCCATCCCACGTCAACTTTAGCCATTAAGCATGTCGCGGTCTTAGTGGGCCGCTCCGAAAAGTTAATCACATATAGACCGTTCTCGACATGCCCAACAAAGGCTACTTTAAGAGTCTTGCTCCACAAGAGGGTCACGGTATCGATATCAAAGAAAGTGGCAAAGCCCATGATTGCAAGTTGACGAACAGAAAGTAAATTGTATGCAAGGGACTCAACAAGCATGACTTTCTCGATCATGAGATCATGAGAAATGACAACCTTGCCGAGTCCCAATACCTTAGAAGATGAGGCATCACCCCACTCGACATTGGTGGGCATAGATGGAATCTTGTGCACATCCACCACCAAGTCCTTGCTTCCGGTCATATGATTTGTAGCCCCACTATCGAGCAACCATGATCCCCCACCAGAAGCAAACACCTACAAGAGATCAATGCTTGGTTTTAGGTACCCATTTTGTAATGGGTCCTTTGATGTTAGTAACAAGGGTCTTAGGAACCCAAAATAGACCATTTAGTATACTCATGAGGAGAACCAACAAATTTGGCATAAACATGCCCATCACTAGCACGGCATAAAACATAAGAAGGATTAAAGTCGCCGGCTTTGTTGGGAGGGGTGGCATTCCCCTTCTTGACACCGCCACCCTTTGCATTGTTCTTCTTCTCATTGGAAGCACCCTCTCCCTCCTTCACAAAAGTTTGCTTGAGAGGAGTAAGTCATTTGGTCTTGTCATTCTTCTTCTTGTTCTTGGGCTTGGATGCGAACCCAATCCCTTCCTTGTCCACAACTTCCTTTTGATTGCTCAAAAGGTCGTTGAGGTTCTTCTCACCTTGTATGCATGACACAAGGCCTTTCTCAAGTTGCTCCTTCAACTTAGCATTCTCCTCAACAAGATGCACATGCTCACAACAAGGGTTAGTAGCATTTGCATTATCAATTAACACCATATGAGGAAAGGTGGCTTTCTCCTTGGTTAGCTTCACTTGGAGTTGATCATGAGACTCCTTGTGGCTAGCATGAACACCCTTCAAGACTTTATGAGCCTTGTCGAGAATGGAAAACTCCTCTTTGAGTCTAGAAAGATCAACCCCAAGCTTTGCCTTCTCGGAGTTTAGCACACGAGAAACAACAAGCGCATGATCGAGATATTTCTTTAACTTAGCATGATCATCGTTGTGTGACTCCTCAAGAGCCAAACGAAGACCACGCTCTTCCGCAAGAGCATTGGAAAGATTTGAAATCTCATCGGCATAGTCTCGACTATGTCCCTCCATCTTAGAGATGGTATCTTCGTGAGCCTCGATCATGTCATTGGCTTCACCGAGTTGTTCCAAGAGAGCAACAAAGTGCTTCTTGGATTTACCCTTGAGTTTACCCATAAAGGACTCAAACTCATTTTCCTCACATTAGATTCCCCATGTTCATCAATGCGATCTGTCAAAAAGGGATGATTAATGATGGTAGTTTTGATGTTGCGGGTTACCTTGTTAGTGGCTTTAGCCATGAGGCACTTGGCGGTGATGCTCTCATTCGGTGAATCGAAGAGAGACACCCGTGGAGTCATCGCAATGGAAATGGAGGCCATGGCCATCGACTCACCATCGTCATCATCATCCTCATTGTACTCTTCTTGTACCACCAATGCCTCGGGAGGAGTCTTCTTGGTGAAGTTGCTCTTGTTGGGTAAAGACTTGGTTTTGTCCTTTCAGATGAGCTTGCCACCATTGTCTTCCCTCTTCTCATAAGGGCACTCCGCAACAAAGTGGCTCACATTGCCACAATTAAAGCAAGTCCTCACTCGTTGCTTCCCCTTTGTGCCACTTGAATTGTTCTTGTTGAAGTTGGGCCTTGAGTTCTTCTTGCTCCAAAATTGCCTTGAAGCAAGAGCCATGTGTTCATGATAGGCATACTTCGTATCTTCGAGGTTGCTCTCCTCTTCTTCCTCTTCATCCTCTTCCTCCATACTAACCTTGGCCTTTAGATCAAGGTTGGGGTTCTTTACTCTTTGAGAGCATAGTACCGCATTATCGGCGGTCTTGTCCAATATGCTCATAGCAACGAACTCATCCAACACTTCACTTAAGGACAAGGTGTGGAATTCCGGCCTTTGACGAATGACGGAGGACATGGCTTTGTGGTAGGGCATCATTGCCTTGAGGAATTTGCGCTTGATCTAGTTGTCATCCGTGTCCTTACTTCCATGATCTCGGAGAGAGACCGCTAGTTTGGTTACCCTCCGATAAAGCTCACGAGGCTCTTCATATTCTTGCATTGCAAACTCATCGGCTTCATCTTGCACCACTTCATAGTTGGAGCGTTGAATGCTTGCGCTTCCCCGATAGAGGGAAACCACTTGGTGCCAAGCATCTTTGGCCATGGAGTAAGGCCGGAGATGAGGAAGATCTTCGGGTGGGATTGCTTCTTGGATGATGAAAAGAGCATTCTCATTGAATTGATTATCCACGGCTTCTCTAGGAGTGAAGTTGCTTCGGTCATGCAGATAGAAACCTTCTTCAATGATTCTCCAAAGGTTAGTGTTCACATGATTTAAATGACGCTTAAAGCGATAGACCCAAGAATCAAAATCCACATTCTTCTCAATCTTAGGGGCCGGGCCGGCATGATTCAAGTGAGTGGAAGGAAGCGGTCCACCATAGACAGGTGGAGGTTCCACATGGGCAAAGATGCCGGTGCAATTTTTACCACTAGAAGAAGGACCTTTCTCACTAGTAGCTTCCCCCTTGTTGGAGGTAGCATCCCTCACCGTGTTAGCGGGATCACCCACTTTCAACGGTGCGGTGGAAATTCTAAGCCCTTCTAAGAATTTATTAAGCATGCTTTCGACCTTGGTCGTCGTGGAGGTTTTCAATGTGTTTAACGCCACATTGAATTCCTCACGAGAGACCGCGGTATCCCCATCTCCCATAGACGATACCGGATTCGCACCGGAGTGCTCCTCCTCACCGTCTACGACGTCAACCATACTCTTCGGACGATAAAGTCCTTAATAAAGAGACGAGGCTCTGATACCAATTGAAAGGATCGATATAGTTGACTAGAGGGGGTGAATAGGCAACTAACAAATTTTAGCTTTTCTTTACCAATTTCAACTTTGCATCAAAGTAGGTTGTCTAGATATGCAACTAAGTGAGCAACATATATGATGCAATGACAATAAGCACACAAGCAAGCAAGGGATTTAACACAAGTAAGCTTGCGAAAGTAAAGGGACGAGATAACCAAGAGTGGAGCCAGTGAAGACGAGGATGTGTTACCGAAGTTCCTTCCTTTTGAGGGGAAGTACGTCTCCGTTGGAGCGGTGTGGAGGCACAATGCTCCCCAAGAAGCCCCTAGGGTCACCGTATTCTCCTCACGCCCTCACACAATGCGAGATGCCGTGATTCCACTATTGGTGCCCTTGAAGGCAGCGACCAGACCTTTACAAACAAGGTTGGGGCAATCTCCACAACTTAATTGGAGGCTCCCAATGATACCATGAAGCTTCACCACAATGGACTATGGCTCCACGGTGACCTCAACCATCTAGGGTGCTCAAACACCCAAGAGTAACAAGATCCACTAGGTATTAGTGGGGGGAATCAAATTTCTCTTGGTGGAAGTGTAGATCGGGGCCTTCTCAACCAATCCCGAGCAAATCAACAAGTTTGATTGGCTAGGGAGAGAGATCGGGCGAAAATGGATCTTGGATCAACAATGGAGCTTTTGGGGGAAGAGGTCGGTCAACTTTGGGGAAGAAGACCCCCTTATATAGTGGGGGGAACAATCCAACCGTTATCCCCCAAAACAGCCCCGCAGAGGGCGGTACTACCGCAGGAAGCAGCGGCACTACCGCTGCGCACAATGGTACTACCGCTCCCCCAGGCGGTACTGCCGTGCAGATTCGAGGGCAAGAGATAGAGGGACCCGAGCGGTACTGCCGCGGTGGTAGGGCGGTACTACCGCTCATGAGCGGCACTGCCGCTCTACTGCCGCTACAAAGTACCGCACAATCTGACGAGAAACGGCCCCCTCGAATCGACGCGGTAGGGGCCTGGTACCGCAGCGGTACTACGGCTGGGGACCCACCGGCGGTACTACCGCTGCAGAGCGGTACTGCCGCCTGTGACCCCTAAGCGGTACTACCGCTGGGTACCGCGGTACTACCGCTGGGACCAGACAAAGCCCGAAGAAAGGGAAGGAGCTCTCCATTGAAGCGGAAAGGCTTTGAGGGTGCAAAACGGAAGTGTACGTGTTGATTCCACCCTAGCCTTACCAAAGCGGACCCCCTCTTGATAGTACGGTGACTCCTACAGAACTAGTCCACCAAAATAGAAGCGAAAGAGCTACACCGTCTTGAATGACACTCCGAAGGGGAAGACATCGTCTCGTGCCAAAGGATGAGTCTCTGAAGCACAAGATTAGGCCGCAAACATGTTGTCATCAATCACCAAAACTACATCTAGAGAGATATGCCTTAACACCTAACCTAGTTAGTTTACCTAAATTAACCTACCTAGTTCACTTAGTTAACCTAACGAACTAAATTCACCTAAGTTAATTAACCTAGAGGGAGGGGTGTGGAGCTTACAGAGAGGATGGACGATGAGGGAGCAGGGGTGGCGAGGAGCGGACGACGGTGGGAGGGGCGACGAGGGAGTAGGGTCTTTGGTGACGGCGACGGCGGCTCTGGCGGACGAGGGTGGCTCCGCAGGCGCGCGGCTCCGGTGACGGTGATGGCGCGCGGCTTCGGTGGTTGTGGCAGCGACGGAGGCAGGGCGACGAGGGAGTGCAGGGGCGGCGAGGGAGAGGTTGGGGATCTGCTGAGAAGATTGGGAAATTGGGGGAAGGATGGACGCCCGCGAAGCGGTAAGTCAAACTTAGTAGTAGCGATTTTAGAAAACACGCGCTATAGCTACTTAGCTATAGCGTTTTCTGCAGAAACGTGCTATGGCTATAGATAAGTTAGCTATAGCGCGTGTTGGGCGAACGCGCTATAACTAAAGTAGCTACAACACTTTCGTAGAAACGCGTTGCTGCTATTGCTTTCATTTTTTTTCTTTTTCTTTAATTTTCCTTTCTTTTTTTCCTTTCTTTTCCTTTTGTTAGTTGCAGCATGTCGCCCTAAAACGCGCTGCTACTATTTTGTTAGCAGTAGCTCGGTCCTTAGAAACGCACTGCTAGTATACCAAGCCTGATAACAACCGTTCTGGGTGTCGTAGTAGCAGCGCATTTTGTGGTGAACGCGCTACTGCTATCTTTATGATAGTAGCGCGCTGCCCTGACACGGGCTACTGCTATGTAGCAGTAGCGCTTCACTTTAACAAGCGCTACTGATAAGTGTCGTGGTACTAAGTCTGACAGTAAGAGTAGGGGGTATTTATGAGGAGGTAAGGCCCTAGCTACGGCGAGGTTGTACACATGATTTTACGAGTTCAGGCCCCTCTCGGAGGAGGTAAAAGCCCTATATCTCGGTGCCCTGAGGCGGTCGACTGGAATATGGATGTGTGTTACAAAGGGTGTGAACCCTTGTCCTAGAGGAGGGGTGCGTTATATAGAGTGCGCCAGGACCCCAGCCGCCCTCCGTTGTAGGGGTTCAATGTACATTAAGATAGGGCGTTACTGGTAACGCCAGCTATAAAGTGTTCTCAATGATCTTTAAGACTACAGAATGAATGCCTGACCGTTGCCATCCTGAGTGACCCTAGGTCTTCTATACTCCGAGTGGTTTCCTGTATGGTCGAATGACTCCATCCAGGTCGAGCAAAATTGGGGGTATCCGAGTGAGGTGACTGGTCGAGTGGATTGCACTCGATGGTTTCAGTTGATACTTCCTGCTGTGCTCTGAATGTCATTGCTTCTGGGGTAGTGACCTTGGGCAGGGCGTATAGATCAGGTCTATGACCCTACCCTAGGTCTATGGCATCGTCATTAGCTCCCGAATGGATTGAGGTCCAAGTGAAAAGAAAGTTGAAGTTGGCCCTGCCTTGACTCATGTGCTTCACAGGCGTTCATACTGAGTTCGGGGTCCATGCTAAAACTTCGGCTTCATTTCAGTCGCCTTGATCGATTCAGAGGTCATCGAATGAACTTATGCTAGCATTCCTCGAGTGTTTCTATGACACGAAATATTTGGCGTGATTGGTTACTGCCGTTCCTGGATCTCACGGGATTCGAAAATTTGGGGAAGTGCGCGAGGCGGAGCGCGCCGTAGTAAACGGGATGGATAGACGGGGGCGCCTTGATTTTCACACCACCTTTTTCACCACGCATCCGATGCGTGACTATTGTGGGATTTGATGGGATCGCTCAGGCCCATGCGCCAGCCACTCGGAAGTAGGCCCTTAAAAGGCGTCGAGGCCGATGCGTCTGCACAGTGTGCTCCCATTCCCCTTCTTCTTCCTCTGCTTCTCCACCGTATCCTCTTTCACCCTCGACGCTGCCACTCTGCCAGTGCGCAGCCTGCCGCCATGGTGAAGGATAAGACGGCGACACTAGAGCGCGTGAAGAAGGCGACCACGACGGCGACGGCGAAGGGTAAGAAGATGAATCGAGGATCATCGTCGAGGTCTGGGCTGCCGCCTAGTTGGATTCAGGGAGATTTGATCAGATCCATGCTCCGGCCAGAGGATTTGGAAAACCTGGCCGCCACGGGCTTGATCGCCACCAGGGCCGCGAGGCTACCGGGGGGCGAGGTAGAACCTCAGCCGCGGTCGGGTGAGTGTGTCCATCTTGCCACCCATGTCGACCGTGGCTTCTCCCTTCCTCCGCATCCTTTCTTCCGGGGTTTTTTGAACTTTTTCGGTGCTCAGCTTCACCACTTCTCTCCCAATACCATCACGTATCTCGTTGCGTTTGTGTCTATGCGTGAAAACTTCTTGGGTTGTCGACCGCACTAGAGTCTCTTCAAGCACATTTTCACAATCCGCTCCCAACCCGTGAAGAAAGCAAATCCGAGTGACGAGAGGACGCACGTGATCCAGATGTGCGGGGGCTTAGGGATCCAGATGAGGAAGAGGAGCACTTTTCCGCCCATGACACTTCCTGAGTCGGTTAGGGGCTGACAGTTGATACGTCTTGTCATATCCCTAGTTCTGGCCTGACCTATGCCTGCTTCCATCTGTGCATCATGTTTAAATTTTTGAAACTTGAACTGAGGAATCTAGAAGCCTCAAAACCCTAAATAAAAGAAGGGCAAAAACCCTAAAATCTCATTCATTGTTCCAAAAGGCTCTTCTTAAATGTTTGATAATTTTTGGCAAGGGTTCTGGTCCCAACCAAAATATTGAACATTTTTAAGGATTTATTCTTGGGACTTTGAATTTAAATCATTAGCTATTTGAATTTGAAATTATATTCATATAACTAGAATATAATTTCAAATACCCCTAAAATATTTTATGAGCTTTTGGAAAAGTCCATCTAGCAAAATAAAAATATTCAGAGGAGCTTTTGGCATTGTTTGAATTATTTTAAATTCAAAACAGTGGCAAAAGATTAAATAAAAATAAAACAGAACAGAAAAATTAAAAAAGAGCAGAAGACTTACCTGGTAGCCCACCAGCAGCCCAGCCACTTACCTGGCGCCACCACCGGCCCAGCACGGCCCAGCCCACCGCCGCTTTCCCCCCTGTCGTCTTCCTCCCTCGCCAGAAGGACAGAGGCGAGGCGTGGCGAGCGCCGACGCCGCCCCGGCCACCTCCTGCTTGCCGCTTCGCCCTGGCCTCTTCGGGTGAAGCCACGCAGCCCCCTCGCTCCTCTCTCTCACTCTCTCCCGACCCCTGCTCCCTTCTCTGCTCTCCCCCTCTCGCGCTCGAGCGAGCTCGTCGCCGCCGTCCACTGCCACCACGGCCACCGGGCCTCCCTCGCTTCCCCGACTAGCCCACAAGCTCCGCCACTCCGTCCTCGACCCACCTCACCGAGCCACGCCCCTCCAGAAGCCCCCGAACGACCTCACCGGGCTCGTCTTCCACCTCGGACCCGCCGGCCATCACCGTCAAATTCGTCGGCTCCGGACCGTCCCCGACCTCGCCGAGCGTTCCGTCGCCATCGCGGTGAGCCCCGTCGTGTTTCCCCTCTCTCCATTCGCTTGCCCCCATGCTGTACCCGCCGTTTCACCGCAACCGGAGCTCGCTGCCGCCGGCCATGTTGCCATCGCGGCCATGGCTTGTTTCGGTCGCGTCCGAGCACGGCTTTGAGCTCGTGGGGCTCACGGGAAGCCCATGCGCAGCTCAGCTTGTCCAAAACCCCACCAGGGCCTCGCGTCGTTACCACCCGAACTCCGGCGCCGCCGCGAGCTCCATTCTGGCGAGCCCCGGCGTTCCCGTAGCCTCCCACCTACCCCATCAGATGCGGGAGAGCCCGGGCTACGCCCCGGTGCCCTCAGCCGCCGCCTCCGTCGCCTTTAGCGCAAGTCCGGCGTGCCCCCGCCGTGCTCTGTGGTCGTCGCCGGCTAATCTCCGGCCAGCTGACGTGGCTGGCTTAATTAGCCACTAACCACCGCATCGTGTCACAGACAGCCGGGCCCCACCGCCTAACTAACCGGCTAACTAAATAGATTAGGTTTAATCTAATTGCAGTGGCCCCACGCGTCAGCTTTGACCGCGTTGACGTGGCCTTTGACCCGGCCCCACCTGTCATTGACACTAACCAGCCCTGTGTCACTGACGTGTGGCCCCCACACATCAGGTTTGACTCTGGGCGACCCAGTTGACCTGCTGACCTCAGCCTTACGTCATGCTGACGTAGTAAGTATTTTCTGGAATTAGGATAAATCAGAAAAGGTTTATAAATTCCAGAAATAGCTAAAACTTCAATAAATCATAGAAAATTAACCGTAACTCCAAATGAAATAATTTATATATGAAAAATTATCAGAAAAATTCAAGGAATCCATCTGTACCATTTTCATGCATGTTTGAACAATGTTTGTCCTCTGTTTTGGACAAAACAAATAAAGGGCATTTAAATAACCATATATGGAGTTGGAATTTGAATCATGTATTCAAACCAACTTCATTTAAATCATAGCTAAGTGCATTAGCCCAAAACACATTCATATTGCCATGTCATAGCATGCATCATATTGTCGCATTGCATTGATTGTGTTTTTCCTTGTTTGCCGGTAATTGTCCCCTCTCGATAGACGTGTACCGGCGATGTGATCGATGACACCGACGAAGAGCTATATTATCTTCAGAAGTGCCGGGCAAGCAAAACCCCCCTTGTTCATTCCGATAAAATCCCACTCTCTCGCTCCTGCTCTCTTTTACTGCATTAGGACAACAACGATTCATCTGTTATTTGCTGCGGTAGTTGAACCCCTTTATCCTCTGCATGACCTGTCATTGCCACAGTAAATAGATGAAACCCACTAGCATGAGTAGGAGTTGTTTGAGCCCTGTTGTGCCTACTCATTCATGCTTGTTTGTCATGCCTGCTACTGCTTAGAGTTGAGTCAGGTCTGATTCATTGGGGATGAATCGGAGGTGTGTAAACACGTCCTACTGTGTGTGAGCTAAGTGTGTGAACACGATTTGGTAAAGGTAGCGGTGAGAGGCCATGTAGGAGTACATGGTGGGTTGTCTCATTGCAGCCGTCCTCAGGAACTGAGGTCTGTGTTTGTGATCCATGACCAGCTACTACCACACATTGGAATGCTTAAGTGCCCCTCTCGACTTATTAATCAACTTGATCTTTGTCCAGGAGTGTCAACTAGTTTCTGGTGTTTGTAGGTAGTGTTAGTAGTCTACCAAGTGGCACCCGGTACAGGTGGGCTTGGGACAGACTAGGCACAGTGGCCCGGTGTACCAAGTAGCACCCGGATGGTGGGCTTGGGAACCCTGCTCACATCGTTTGGGGCCGTGAGCGACACCCCGACCGGATCTCCTTGCGGATGGAACCCGAATAGGCGATAAACCTGGACTAGAGACTTGTTCGGTTAGTCAGGTCGTGGCCGACTCCCTCGCTCGGCTTCCGCTTGAAGGTTGTCGAGGTACATGACGTGTACAGGGCGGTAAGTGGCGAGAGCGTGTGTGAAGAAGTACACCCCTGCAGGGTTATCATTATCTATTCGAATAGCCGAATTCCTCGGATATGGAAACTTGGACCCCTTGCATAGTTCATAGACAAGTGAAAGTGGATACTCTAAAATACGCAAGATAAGCGTGAGCGCTATGGATGGCGTTCTCGTAGGGAGACGAGAGCGGATCCATAGTGGTGTATTGATATGGTGAATATGTGGACTCGTGTGCGCCACCTCAAAAGAGTTACTTGCAGTCGTAGTTCAGGATAGCCACCGTGTCAAAGCTGGCTTGCTGCAGTTAAACCCCACCATCCCCTTGGTTGATAATGATGCATATGTAGTTAGTTCTGATGTAAGTCTTGCTGGGTACATTTGTACTCACGTTGCTTAATTTATGTTTTTGCAGAGAGACTTCAGTCTCGCTAGTAGTTCCACGTGGACTTCGCCGTTTAGCTTGTTACCTCAGCTACGATCTTGTGCCCTCGGCAGGATCTAGTAGATAGTCAGGCTTCTCAGCCTCTTTCATTTATAGTTGTCTGTATTCAGACATGATAGCTTCCGTTTGTGTTTTGACTTGTATGCTCTGAATGTTGGGTCATGAGACCTATGTTTGTAATATCTCGCTCCTCGGAGCCTATTGAATTAAATACTTGAGTTGTAGAGTCATGTTGTGATGCCATGTTGTATTGCACATATCGAGCATATTGTGTGTATGTTATTTGAAATGCTTGGTATGTGTGGGATCTGACTATCTAGTTGTTTATCCTTAGTAGCCTCTCTTACCGGGAAATGTCTCCTGGTGTTTCCACTGAGCCATGGTAGCTTGCTACTGCTCCGGAACACCTAGGCTGGCCGGCATGTGTCCTTCTTCGTTCCTGTGTCTGTCCCTTCGGGGAAATGTCACGCAATGAATACCGGAGTCCTGTTAGCCCGCTACAGCCCGGTTCACCGGAGTCCTGCTAGCCCAGTGCTACAGCCTGGATTCACTCGCTGATGACTGACACGTTCGTTGCTGGGTCATGTATGCCTGTCCCTGTAAGTTAGTGCCACTTTGGGTTCACGACTAGCCATGTCAGCCCGGGTTCTTTGTCATATGGATGCTAGCGACACTATCATATACGTGAGCCAAAAGGCGCAAACGGTCCCGGGCCAGGTAAGGTGGCACCCGTGGGAATACCGTGCGTGAGGCCGCAAAGTGATATGATGTGTTACATGCTAGATCGGTGTGACTTAGGATCGGGGTCCTGACACGTCTCCAATGTATCTATAATTTTTGATTGCTCCATGCTATATTATCTACTGTTTTGGACTATATTGGGCTTTATTTTCCACTTTTATATTATTTTTGGGACTAACCTATTAACCGGAGGCCCAGCCCAGAATTGCTGTTTTTTTGCCTATTTTAGTGTTTCGAAGAAACAGAATATCAAACGGAGTCCAAACGGAATGAAACCTTCGGGAACGTGATTTTCTCATCGAACATGATCCAGGAGACTTGGACCCTACTCCAAGGAACAAAAGAGGCGGTCACGAGGGTGGGGGCGCCCCCCCTAGGGCGCGCCCCCTGCCTCGTGGGCCCCCTGTTGCTCCACCGATCTACTCCTTCCTCCTATATATACCTACGTACCCCCAAACAATCAGATACGGAGCCAAAAACCTAATTCCACCGCCGCAACTTTCTGTATCCACGAGATCCCATCTTGGGGCCTGTTCCGGAGCTCCACTAGAGAGGGCCATCATCATGGAGGGCTTCTACATCATCATTGCCTCTCCGGTGAAGTGTGAGTAGTTTACCTCAGACCTTCGGGTCCATAGTTATTAGGTAGGTGGCTTCTTCTCTTTTTTTGGGTCTCAATACAATGTTCTCCCCATCTCTTGTGGAGATCTATTCGATGTAATCTTCTTTTTGTGGTGTGTTTGTTGAGACCGATGAATTGTGGGTTTATGATCAAGTCTATCTATGAATAATATTTGAATCTTCTCTGAATTATTTTATGTATGATTGGTTATCTTTGCAAGTCTCTTCGAATTATCAGTTTGGTTTGGCCTACTAGATTGGTTTTTCTTGCCATGGGAGAAGTGCTTAGCTTTGGGTTCAATCTTACGGTGTTCTTTCCCAGTGACAGAAGGGGCAGCAAGGCACGTATTGTATTGTTGCCATCGAGGATAACAAGATGGGGTTTTTATCATATTGCATGAATTTATCCCTCTACATCATGTCATCTTGCTTAAGGCGTTACTCTGTTTTTAACTTAATACTCTAGATGCATGCTGGATAGCAGTCGATGAGTGGAGTAATAGTAGTAGATGCAGGCAGGAGTCGGTCTACTTGTCTCGGACGTGATGCCTATATACATGATCATACCTAGATATTCTCATAACTATGCTCAATTCTGTCAATTGCTCAACAGTAGTTTGTTCACCCACCGTAGAATACTTATGCTCTTGAGAGAAGCCACTAGTGAAACATATGGCCCCCAGGTCTATTCTCATCATATCAATCTCCATCACTTTATTATTGCTTTGCTTTTTTACTTTGCTGTTTACTTTTTACTTTGCATCTCTATATCAAAAATACCAAAAATATTATCTATCATCTCTATCAGATCTCACTCTCGTAAGTGACCGTGAAGGGATTGACAACCCCTAATCACGTTGGTTGTGAGGAGCTATTGTTTTTGTGTAGGTACGAGGGACTTGCGTGTAGCCTCCTACTAGATTGATACCTTGGTTCTCAAAAACTGAGGGAAATACTTACGCTACTTTGCTGCATCATCCTCTCCTCTTCAGGGAAATCCAACGCAGTGCTCAAGAGGTAGCAGCAGTCGACTTGGTTCTACTGCCAGGACATTGCGACCCCAGGTCAGTCGACCGGTCTTCCTCCCTTTACCCTAGATCGAGCCCAGCAACCCTCTTCACTAATTGTGACCGCAGTGGAGAAAGTAGAGACGGACATGTTGGCCAAGAGGGTAGTTCAGTTGGCCCGTCAGGGTGTAACCGGCATGGATTTACTGGAGGTGTTTCTTAGTCGATGCATCCAGCCGCTCCAAGCCCGTGATCACTCGATGTGGATGTACTCGGGCTCCAATGACACCGCTTGGGTCCACCTAGAGGAGGTTCCCGATGAGATGGTTTTTGGGGAATGTAGTAATTTCAAAAAAAACCCCGATGTGGATGTACGCAGGATCATTTTCTCTCTATCTTCTGCAGTGGTCGGGCATCGAGTCTGACTCAACTTCACACCTTGTAATACAAGCAAGAACCCTTTCTTTGTTTGATCCATTTTGAACTTTTTCAAAACTTTATCAAGGTATGTGCTTTGTGAAAGTCCAATTAAGCGTCTTGATCTATCTCTATAGATCTTGATGCCCGATTTATAAGCAGCTTCACCGAGGTCTTTCATCGAAAAAATTTTATTCGAGTATCCTTTTATGCTATCCAGAAATTATATATCATTTCCAATTAACAATATATCGTCCACATATAATATCAGAAATGCTACATAGCTCCCACTCACTTTCTTGTGAATTCAGGCTTCTCCAAAAGTCTGTATAAAACCATATGCTTTGATCACACTATCAAAGTGTTTATTCCAACTCCGAGAGGCTTGCACCAGTCCATAAATGGATCGCTGGAGCTTGCACACTTTGTTAGCACCTTTCGGATCGACAAAACCTTCTGGTTGCATCATATACAACTCTTCTTCCAGAAATCCATTCAGGAATGCAGTTTTGACATCCATTTGCCAAATTTCATAATCATAAAATGCGGCAATTTCTAACATGATTTGGACAGACTTAAGCATCGCTACGGGTGAGAAAGTCTCATCATAGTCAACCCCTTGAACTTGTCGAAAACCTTTCACAACAAGTCGGGCTTTGTAGACAGTAACATTACCATCAGCGTCAGTCTTCTTCTTGAAGATCCATTTATTCTCGATGGCTTGCCAATCATCGGGCAAGTCAACCAAAGTCCACACTTTGTTCTCATACATGGATCCCATCTCAAATTTCATGGCCTCAAGCCATTTTGCGGAATCTGGGCTCATCATCGCTTCCTCATAGTTCGTAGGTTCGCCATGGTCAAGTAACATGACCTCCAGAATAGAATTACCGTACCACTCTAGTGCGGATCTTACTCTGGTTGACCTATGAGGTTCGGTAGTAACTTGATCTGAAGTTTCATGATCAATATCATTACCTTCCTCACTAATTGGTGTAGGTGTCATAGGAACCGGTTTCTGTGATGAACTACTTTCCAATAAGGGAGCAGGTATAGTTACCTCATCAAGTTCTACTTTCCTCCCACTCACTTCTTTCGAGAGAAACTCCTTCTCTAGAAAGGATCCATTCTTAGCAATGAATGTCTTGCCTTCGGATCTATGATAGAAGGTGTACCGAATAGTTTCCTTTGGGTATCCTATGAAGACACATTTCTCCGATTTGGGTTCGAGCTTATCAGGTTGAAGATTTTTCACATAAGCATCACAGCCCCAAACTTTAAGAAACGACAACTTTGGTTTCTTGCCAAACCATAGTTCATACGGTGTCGTCTCAACGGATTTCGATGGTGCCCTATTTAACGTGAATGCAGCCGTCTCTAAAGCATAACCCCAAAATGATAGCGGTAAATTAGTAAGAAACATCATAGATCGCACCATATCTAGTAAAGTACGATTACGACGTTCGGACACCCCATTACGTTGTGGTGTTCCGGGTGGCGTGAGTTGCGAAACTATTCCGCATTGTTTCAAATGTAGACCAAACTCGTAACTCAAATATTCTCCTTCACGATCAGATCATAGAAACTTTATTTTCTTGTTACGTTGATTTTCTCCTTCACTCTGAATTCTTTGAACTTTTCAAATGTTTCAGACTTATGTTTCATCAAGTAGATATACCCATATCTGCTCAAATCATCTGTGAAGGTGATAAAATAACGATACCCGCCGCGAGCCTCAATATTCATCGGACCACATACATCAGTATGTATGATTTCCAATAAATCTGTTGCTCGCTCCATTGTTCCGGAGAACGACGTTTTAGTCATCTTGCCCACGAGGCATGGTTCGCAAGTACCAAGTGATTCATAATCAAGTGATTCTAGAAGTCCATTAGTATGGAGTTTCTTCATGAGCTTTACACCAATGTGACCTAAACAGCAGTGCCACAAATAAGTTGCACTATCATTATCAACTCTGCTCTTTTGGCTTCAACATTATGAATATGTGTATCACTACTATCGAGATTTAACAAAAATAGACCACTCTTCAAGGGTGCATGACCATAAAAGATATTACTCATATAAATAGAACAACCATTATTCTCAGATTTAAATGAATAACCGTCTCGCATCAAACAAGATCCAGATATAATGTTCATGCTCAACGCTGGCACCAAATAAAAATTATTTAGGTCTAAAACTAATCCCGAAGGTAGTTGTAGAGGTAGCATTCTGATGGCGATCACATCGACTTTGGAACCATTTCCCATGAGCATCGTCACCTCGTCCTTAGTCAATCTTCGCTTAATCCGTAGTCCCTATTTCGAGTTGCAAATATTAGCAACAGAACCAGTATCAAATACCCAGGTGCTACTACGAGCTCTGGTAAGGTACACATCAATAACATGTATATCACATATACATTTGTTCACCTTGCCGTCCTTCTTATCCGCCAAATACTTGGGGCAGTTCCGCTTCCAGTGACCAGTCTGCTTGTAGTAGAAGCACTCAGTCTCAGGCTTTGGTCCAGACTTGGGTTTCTTGTCTTGAGCAGCAACTTGTTTGCCGTTCTTCTTGAAGTTCTCATTCTTCTTCCCTTTACCCTTTTTTTGAAACTGGTGGTCTTGTTGACCATCAATACTTGATGCTCCTTCTTGATTTCTACCTCCGCACCCTTTAGCATTGCGAAGAGCTCAGGAATTGTCTTGTTCATCCCTTGCATATTATAGTTCATCAGGAAGCTCTTGTAGCTTGGTGGCAGTGATTGAAGAATTCCGTCAATGACACTATCATCAGGAAGATTAACTCCCAGTTGAATCAAGTGATTGCAATACCCAGACATTTTGAGTATATGTTCACTGACAGAACTATTCTCCTCCATCTTGCAGCTGTAGAACTTATTGGAGACTTCATATCTCTCAATCCGGGCATTTGCTTAAAATATTAACTTCAACTCCTGGAACATCTCATATGCTGCATGACATTCAAAACGTCGTTGAAGTCTCGGTTCTAAGCCGTAAAGCATGGCACACTGAACTATCGAGTAGTCATCAACACGCGACTACCAGGCATTCCCAATGTCTGCAGTTGCTGGCGCAGGTGGTACACCTAGCGGTGCTTCCAGGACGTAACTCTTCTGTGCAGCAATGAGGATAATCCTCAAGTTACGGACCCAGTCCGTGTAATTGCTACCATCATCTTTCAACTCTGCTGCATATGCTAGGCTCATCATATCTGCATATGCTAGGCTTGTCAAGTGTAACACGAGTATTCTGCGTGTGCAAAACTGGCTTGCACCCATTGTAGATGAACGTAGAGCTTATCACACCCGATCATCACGTGGTGTCTCGGCACGACAAACTTTAGCAATGATGCATACTCAGGGAGAACACTTTTACCTTGAAATTTAGTGAGAGATCATCTTATAATGCTACCGTCAATCAAAGCAAAATAAGATGCATGAAGGATAAACATCACATGCAATCAATATAAGTGATATGATATGGTCATCATCATCTTGTGCTTGTGATCTCCATCTCCGAAGCACCGTCATGATCACCATTGTCACCGGCGCGACACCTTGATCTCCATCGTAGCATTGTTGTCATCTCGTCAACTATTGCTTCTACGACTATTGCTACCGCTTAGTGATAAAGTAAAGCAATTACAGGGCGATTCCATTGCATACAATAAAGAGACAACCATATGGCTCCTGCCAGTTGCCGATTGTCGGATTTTGGGTTCTGGCGGACCCTTGAGGTTCGAACAATGGGGTGTGCGCAGAGATCTCACCCCTACCGATCTACGTTCGATCTCCTCGTGTCATCTAAGCTAGAAACGATGAACAACACAAAGGACACGAGATTTATACTGGTTCAGGCCACCATTGTGGTGTAATACCCTACTCCAGTGTGTGGTGTGGTGGATTGCCTCAGGGGCTGATGATGAATAGTACAGGGGAAGAACAGCCTCGCGAGAGGTGTTCTTGAGCTGGTGCAGAGTGTTCTACTTGGTCTAGGTTTCTCTAGATTTGATCTAGCTACCTCTACTATGTGGTGGTTAGCTCTATTTATAGAGGCCCTGGGCCTCTCCCCAAATAATGAGTAGGAAGGGCGCCAACAATTGGCCATTTTGAAGGGGAACATCTAGTACAAGTTATCCTGACCAAAGGTGGTCTTCGGCTGCCAAAAGCACTAGTGGTGACACCGTCTTGGGCTCCACGGTGACCTCCGTCCTGCCGCTCTGTTGGTCTTGGTCTCGTTGCAACGGAATGGTAACCTTTGCCTGATGCCTTGGCCTGTGCTTGCCCCCTTTGTACCAAAGGGGAAACAAGGACATTGCGCAGGCCGGCGCCCGCCTGGCGTCGATCGTCATGGCTTGCATCACGGGCTCCTCGCGAGGTACCCTTGCCTTGATCTCTCTGCCTCCTCGTGAGCCTGCCTGATGCGGCTGCCTCTGAGGAAGCTTCCTGACGTCCGCCCTGCGAGGCTTGGCCCCTCGCGAGAGTCTTGAGCTTGAGCTGATGAAGATGGGCCACACTGGGCCCCCACTTGAGCCATGCCGCATGCCGCAAGCAGGCAAGTCTGGGGACCCCTGTTCCCAGAACGCCGACAGTAGCCCCCGGGCCCAAGGCACGCCCGGGCTTGGCTTAGCAGAGAAGCAAAGGGGCAAACGTGAACTGCCGCGGGCCCCAATAGCCTGCGGCCTTGGATGCCATGTGGCGATTGATTGGACGTGCGCGTCTGCGCTTCCCACGACGCCTCGGCAACCGCACGACTTGACTAGTCCCTGCATGCAGAGAAATGGGTCATGATTACCTGCGATCGTGGTGCTCGGCGGTTGGCCTTCTCCGGCTATAAGTACGGGACTACGTGAGCCCCTTCAGTCCATCTCTTCCTGCTATTCCTCTTTCTTCTTCTTTCCTACTCGCCGTTCCCATGGCTCCAAAGAGATTCTCGGCCGCGGAGAAAGGGAAGGCCCGTCAGGCTGGGCCTGACTCTCCCCCGACCAAGCGCGGTCGGGGCCGCCCTTGCAAGCACCCCGCGGTCTCCGCAATGGCTTCCCGTGGCCATGGAGGCGGTTCCCTACGCGGTGGTGAGCGTCCGGTTGCCGAGGGGTGGCTCGCCGTGGCCGCGCGGCCCCCTAGGCCGCGCTTTCGCTCTGCGGAGGTGCTGCCAGAGTTCGTCATGTGGTCGGCGGACCCAACCAGCACCCGGCTCCAGCTCCCCCGTTTCTTCGTAGGTGAACTGCCAGCCAGCGCCCGGTGCGGCCTCTGGCTTCAGGCAGATGGCTGCTGCAGTAGGGCCTCCTGGGCTTCGCTGGAGGTCTCCATTTCTGGGAATGGGGCCCTCACCCGCGGCTGGCAAATGTTTGCCCGCGTGCGCGGCCTGAACCGGCGGTGCACCCTGCACTTCAAGTTCGATGGCGACGCCACTCTGTACGTGAGGGTGTTTGGGAAAGACGGTCGCTGCGCTGGGTGCTGCCCTGAAGATGACGACCGCCGCCGCCTGCCCAGCCCTGGTGCCGACCAGGATGAAGACGGCGACAGGCGTTCAAGTGGCGGTGCTCGGGGTTCGCTAAGCTTCGGCGACTCCCTCTCAGGCAGCAGCTCCTCCAGCGGTGGCGCGACCAGTTCCCGCGCCGTCGCGCCCACCTGGGTGAAGGTAGCGGGTCAGCCCGCCGTCGCGCTCCAGTGAAACGAGAGGAGGGATCCGCCTGACCCCCAGGAGCAGCTCAAGCTTTCGCTGTAGGTTGGTGCCGGACAAGTAGTGCTCCTTTTGTTTTTCTTCTTTCCCTGCGCAGAAGAGAAGGTAGTATAGGGCCCCGCGGGGGCGTGTTAGAACTGTTGCTATTAATTATCGCGTTGCTTCTGCTATTTCTGCGCTATGTTTGCACGTCGAGTGCCCATGCGCGGGAATTATTTTAGCTCGGTGGGCTTGACACGGTCCTCGTCTCCCGAGGCCGAGGCCTTGCCATGTACTTCATGCCCTGCAAAGATTAGCAGGAGGGGTAACTTTTGGTCTCGGCTGTGGGGGCGATTGGCCCAGGTCCTGCGCTCGTGTCGCGATGCCCGTGAGGCACAGACTGGGAGGGGTGCTCCCACAGAGGACTTGCACAGGAAAGCTCCAAACGACCGAGGCAAAAAACAATCGCGAGGGTGCCTGCAAACCTCCCTCGCGAGACTTGGGCGAGAGAAAGCGAGGCAAGCGAGTGAAAAAGATAAAGAGTCACAGCCAAGAACGGCAACAGCTCCAATAAAACCTCAAATGGGAACAAACAAGCCAACTGCAGAAAGCAAATGAAAAAGCCGCATTCGGCACCCATTCTAGTCTTCGACGTCTTCTCACCAACGCGGAGCTAAGTGCTGCCACTGGGCGTGGGCGGGAGCCCCCAAGGCCCGAGGGCGGCACTCCGAAGACTCCAGGCGTGTACAGCCCCACTCATCATTACGTGAGAGTGTCACGGGCGGTGAGCTTCACAGGCGTTTGCCTTCTTCACAGGCACCGGGCCTTTCAAAATGCGGCAGCTTCACAGGCGTTGGCCATCTTCATAGGCACCAGGCCTTTCCCAAAACGCGGCAACTTCACAGGCATTGGCCTTCTTCACAGGCACCGGGCCTTTCCCAAAACGCGGCAGCTTCACAGGCATTGGCCTTCTTCATAGGCATCGGGCCTTTCCCAAAACGCGGCAGCTTCACAGGCATTGGCCTTCTTCACAGGCACCGGGCCTTTCCCAAAACGCGGCAGCTTCACAGGCATTAGCCTTCTTCACAGGCACCAGGCCTTTCCATAGGCGCTAGGCCTCACTCAGGGATAGAACCTCCGGAGATGTTGAATGTTCCATGTGTTCTAGATGGGTACCCCTCTGGGGTCTCCAAGCGCGCGGAGCCAGGCCTGGAAACATGAATAACCTTGAATGGACCCTCCCACATGGGAGAGAGCTTGTCCAGCCCCTCCCTGGAGAGAACCCGTCTGAGCACGAGATCCCCTACCTCAAGAGTTCTGGGGCGGATGTTGCGGTAGTGGTACCGTCGCAGTGCCTGTTGATACCTTGCCGCTCGCAGCGCGGCTTCTCGACGGCGTTCCTCCCCCAGCACGAGATCCGGCCCCCGCATGGCATCCTGCTACGCCTCGTCGAATGGCAGGACCCGTGCGGAGCGATGCCTGACCTCGTGAGGGAGAACAGCCTCTGCTGCGTAGACGAGGAAGAACGGGGTCTCGCCAGTCGGCTTGGTCGCAGTTGTGCGAATTGACCACAGCACGGACTGGAGCTCGTCGTACCAGCCCCTGCCACAAGCCTCCAGCTTCTTCTTGAAGGTCCTGGCTTTGAGGCCTCTCAGGACCTCCGCATTAGCCCGCTCGGCCTAGCCGTTGCTCCGGGGGTGTGCTACCGAGGCGTAGCATATCTGCGTTCCAAGGTTAGCGTAATACGTTTTGAAGAGATTACTGGTGAATTGCGAACCGTTGTCAGTGATGATGCGGTTAGGCACCCCAAATCGGCTCACAAGGCCCTTGATGAACTTGACTGCGGAGCCCGCGGGGATTGTGCGGACAGCTTCCACCTCAGCCCACTTGGTGAACTTGTCCACAGCGACGTAGAGGTGGCGATAGCCCCCTGGCGCCCGAGGAAACGGGCCTAGAATGTCCAGCCCCCAAACTGCGAACGACCATGAGAGGGGTATAGTCTGTAGACCCCCCGCGGGCTGATGGATCTGTTTAGCATGAAACTGGCAGGCCTCACAGGCCTTCACTAGCTCAACGGCGTCGTTGAGTGATGTGGGCCAGTAGAATCCACTACGGAATGCCTTGCCGACGAGAGTTCATGACGATGAGTGGTGCCCACAGTCTCCGCCGTGTATGTCCGCCAGCAGCTCCTTCCCTTGCTCTCTGGAGATGCAACGCAGGGACAAGTCATTCGGTCGCTTCCGGTAGAGCTCTCCATCCCTGATGCAGTAAGGAGTGGCCTGCCACACTACACGCTCCACCTCCTCCTCGTTCTCTGGCAGGGTCCCTTGCATCAGGTAACTCTTGAGCTCTGTCATCCAGCATCCTTCTTGAGGCTCCAACGCCAGGAGCAGGCGTGCCCCTGAGGCCGGGCCGCAAAAGGGAGCTCCTAAGGCAGGCGGCCGAGGGAGCTCCTCCCTTGGTTGCGCCGTGCTCGACAGTGAGGGCACCGCCGAGGGTTTGAAGAGCCGCTCCTTGAAGACACCAGGCTCCTGAGGCAGCCGCCTAGATGCCCTCTTGGCGATGTCATCAGCCTCCTGATTGGTGCCGCGAGGCACATGCTGCAACTCCAGCCCCCAGAATTGTTTCTCCATCTTGCGAACCTTAGCGTGGTAGGCTTCCATGTGCTCGTCCTTCAGCTCGTATACCTTGTTGGAGAAGTTGACGAGGAGCTGTGAATCGCCCTTGATGATGAGGCGCTTTACCCCTAAGGCGGCTGCGGCTTTTAAGCCGGCTATCAGGCCTTCATACTCTGCTATGTTGTTGGAGACCTTTTCCCCGTGCTAGAAACAGAGTTGTACGGCGTAGTAGAGTTTGTCCTCGGTAGGGGATATGAGCACTGCGCCAGCTCCCGCGCCATGCCGGGAGAATGCCCCGTCGAAGTACATGACCCAACCATCCGGGGGCTCGCTTCCCGGGGAAAGCGATCGGTCCTCGCCTGCCTCGAGACCCGGCGCCTCTATCCATTCCGCCATGAAATCTGCGAGTGCTGCTCCCTTGATGACTCTGGTCGTACTAAATTCTAGCTGGAACGCTTGCAGTTCGATGTTCCATTCGGCGACTCTTCCAGCTGAGTTTGGGCTCCTGAGCACCCTTTCCAAGGGGTACACTGAGACGACTTTGATAGGATGGCCTTGGAAGTAGTGCCGCAGCTTGCGTGAGGCCACTAACAGCGCGAGGAGGAGTTTTTGCGGCATGGGGTACCACGCCCTTGTGTCTCATAGCACCATGCTAACGAAGTACACGGGGTGCTCGACGAGGTTGAGGGTGCTGGCGTAGCTTGCATCCTCCGGAGGCCGAGGCATCTCCTGAGATGGCAGAGCCCCCAGGGCTTGGTCGCTCGTAGTGGCCTCTCCCGCTCCAGGAGTGTTCTGCGGCTGTGGTTGTTCCCTCTCTGCCGCGGTCATTGAGGGAGTCCTGGATTAGGGGGTGTCCGGATGGCCGGACTATACCATCAGCTGGACTCCTGGACTATGAAGATGCAAGATTGAAGACTTCGTCCTGTGTCCGGATGGGACTTTCCTTGGCGTGGAAGGCAAGCTTGGCGATGCGAATATTTAGATCTCCTACCATTGTAACCGACTTTGTGTAACCCTAACCCTCTTCGATGTCTATATAAACTGGAGGGTTTTAGTCCGTAGGACAACATACAACAATCATACCATAGGCTAGCTTCTAGGGTTTAGCCTCCTTGATCTCGTGGTAGATCTACTCTTGTACTACCCATATCATCAATATTAATCAAGCAGGACGTAGGGTTTTACCTCCATCAAGAGGGCCCGAACCTGGGTAAAACTTCGTGTCTCTTGTCTCCTGTTACCATCCGCCTAGACGCACATTTCGGGACCCCCTACCCGAGATCCGCCGGTTTTGACACCGACATTGGTGCTTTCATTGAGAGTTCCTCTGTGCCGTCGCTTTTAGGCCCGATGGCTCCTTCGATCATCAACAACGATGCAGTCCAGGGTGAGACTTTTCTCCCCGCACAGATCTTCGTCTTCGGCGGCTTCGCACTGCGGGCCAATTCACTTGTCCATCTGGAGCAGATCAAAAGCTACGCCCCTAGCCACCAGGTCAGGTTTGGAAGTTTAAACTACATGGCTAACGTCCGCGGGGACTTGATCTTCGATGGTTTCGCGCCATAGCCAAGCGCGCCGCACTATCACGATGGGCATGATCTAGCTCTGCCGCCGAACAGTGCCCTGGGGGCCGCACACGCATCGGTTCCGACCCTTAATTCAGAGCCTACTGCGTCGATCGAGGATGAGTGGTTGGACGCCGCCTCGGGGGCTGCGATCTCAAAGGCGATTGAGCCGAACATCAGCCCCGCACTCCGCAAGGCCCGTGACTCCGAGGGGCCGGATTCCTCTCCGGACTCTGAGCCCTCCGCACGCCTGCCGATCGAATCCGATTGGGCGCCGATCATGGAGTTCATCGCCGCGGACATCTTTCAGCACTCGCCCTTCGGCAACATTCTGAAATCACTAAAGTCTCTCTCTTTATCAGGAGAGCCCTGGCCGGACTACGGTCAGCAAGGTTGGGATACGGACGATGAAGAAATTCAAAGCCCACCCACCACCCATTTGGTAGCCACCGTCGATAATTTAAACGACGTGCTCAATTTCGACTCCGAAGACATCGACGGTATGGACGACGATGCAGGAGACGCATATGAACCAAGACCTATAGGGCATTGGACAGCCACCTCATCTCATGATGTGTACATGGTGGATACACCTAAAGGAAGCGACAATGAGGAACACGGGGATGCAACGAGGGATCGATCTCTCGAAAAGCAATCAAAGCGGCGGCGTAAACGCCACTCCAAGCCCCGCCTCGATACAGACCCAGCCATAGAGCAAGATGAGCCGGCAGACGACGAGCATGCCTTAGAGCAACCGTCCGAACAGGGCAACTCGGATAAAGAAACCGAACAACCCGTCCCCGGCGAAAATGGCATTCCGGACAACCTTACGCCAGATAAGCCCACGGAGCAGAAGAACCTCCACAAAAGGCTCGTTGCAACCGCATGCAGCCTAAAAAAGCAGAAGCGGAAGCTAAAAACTGCGGAAGATGCACTCAGAATCAGATGGAGCAAAGAAATCAATACCGCAGACAAATACGGCGGCAGTCGCCAGACTAAAAGCTATCCGAAGCGAAAGCTACTGCCTGAATTCGACGAAGAGGCCTTAGAGCCCTCGCATTCAAAAAGTAAGAAAGCCACCCGGTCGGATAGACGACCCCACTGGCCAGCATAAAGTGGCAAGCGGCGCCGCACTCAAGTCGGCATGCGACCCACTCAAGGATTCGCATCAAAAAAGATGGCCCAGCCAGGTCTATTTATGGGCCAAGAAAGCAAGCTCTCATAAGCAATGCAACAAAACCAGTATCCAAACATCACGGCACACCCAAATACAGGGGTGCCGCACACCCCCTATGTTTCACTGATGAGGTCCTAGATTATGAATTTCCAGCAGGATTCAAACCCGTAAACATAGAGGCATACGACGGAACAACAGACCCTGGAGTCTGGATCGAGGATTATATCCTCCACATACATATGTCTAGAGGAGATGACCTCCACGCCATAAAATACTTACCCCTCAAGCTTAAAGGGCCAGCCCGGCATTGGCTTAAAAGCCTTCCTGAAAACACATTTGGAAGTTGGGAAGAGCTCGAGGACGCTTTCCGAGCAAATTTTCAAGGGACCTATGTCCGCCCTCCGGATGCAGACGATCTCAGTCACATAACTCAACAGCCCGGAGAGTCAGCTCGGCAATTCTGGAACAGATTTCTTACTAAAAAGAATTAGATAGTCGACTGTCCGGACGCCGAAGCTTTAGCAGCTTTTAGGCATAACATTCGAGACGAATGGCTCGCCAGACACCTCGGCCAAGAAAAGCCAAGAACAATGGCCGCATTAACAAGCCTCATGACCCACTTTTGCGCAGGAGAGGACAACTGGTTGGCAAGATGTAGCACTAGCGACCCAAGTACATCCGAAACTAGGGATGGAAACGGAAAACCGTGACGCAATAAGGATCATCGCCGAACTAAGGAAAACAGTCTGAAGAGCATGGCAGTCAACGCCGGATTCAAAAGCTCACGGCAGAGTCAGAAAAAGCCGCCCCTCCAGGATAACAGGGACGAGCTATCCAACCTAAACAAAATCTTGGACAGGATATGTCAAATACACAGTACTCCCGGGAAGCCTGCTAACCATACCCACAGAGATTGTTGGGTCTTCAAACAATCCGGCAGACTCAACACCGAACACAAGGGGCTCGACACACCAAGCGAAGACGATGACGAACCCCAAAAGCAGAGCACCATGAAACAAAAGAATTTTCCACAAGAAGTAAAACCAGTAAACTTACTTCACATAACAAAACATGCGGCGCCCATAAAGGTACACGCCATACAGCCTATCCCAAAGGAATCTTGCCACTGGTTGTCAAAACCAATCATCTTCGATCATCTGGATTATTCTAGAAGTATCAAGAACGCAGGCTGGACTGCCTTGGTACTCGATCCAATAATTGGTGGACTCCAGTTTACAAATGTCCTGATGGACGGCGGCAGCAGTCTAAACCTGATATATCAGGACACAATCCGCCACATGGGGATAGACCCAACAAGAATTCGCCACAGCAAAACCTCCTTTCAAGGGGTAACACCAGGTCCGGATACCCATTGCATGGGTTTTCTCCAGCTTGAAGTTATATTCGGCTCCACCGATAACTACCACCGTGAAAAGCTAACTTTCCACATTGTCCCATCCTCAAGTCGCTATCAAGCACTCCTGGGACGCGAAACTTTCGCCCGCTTTAACGCAATACCGCATTACGTATCTCTCACGCTTAAGATGCCCGGTCCACGAGGCATCATCTCATTAAAGAGGAAGCATGGAGTGCGTCCCCCCCCCCCGTGCGGAAGATTGTGCGGCCACCTTAACAGCCCCACAATAAAACGGCTTCACCAGCCAAAACATCTAAACAGGTCATTAAGACCACGGACACGGCTAGACGAGTCCGGCACAAAAATATCATTGATAAAGGCTTAATAGCCATATACCCCTGCTCTAGGGGCTCCACACATATAAAATAAGAGACAATCAAGCTCAATTTTACCCATTTCAATTTATACTTTGTTTATTTAGTATAACTTCTGTTCGGCACGACCTTTTTTCAACTTAGTTCCTCTCTTTTACAGATGAATATCGTGCTGCGCCCGTCCAGGATACGGCACAATGGAGACACAGGCGCAGACGTGCAGCAGGGACCCGCTCCAAGGATTCTTTTCAGATTAAGACCCTGCGTAAACCTTTTTTATTGTCTCTTGTTGATACACATCCCCTGGTTTTCTCTGGTATAACCAAGGAGGAGGTTGGCATCTTGGCATGTGGCCACGTCAGAATTTCTGCGTGTACCTGGACACTAGGGGCTTATACCTAAGGGCGTTGTCTCGCCCGCCCTCATAAAGACCGAATACCTTAGGGAGTGTTCGGCATCGTGATTTTGGCCTTATATGCATCAGCTCTGAATCATGTCTTTGGTCAAATATTGGGTTGCTCGGCTCCTGTGTTCGGCTGCCTTACGTTCCGCTCTATCAGCTAAGGCGACACCAAGAGAACTACTGCGATTGTGCCCCGGTTCGGCCAGGCGAGCACCTCAGTAGAGAAAGCCGAAAACTGACTGTCATGATATAGCGTGAGACTGGTCAACCACTCGATGACTCACCGGAATCTATAGGATTTCTCCGCATTAACGAAGGGTCGTTTCCCGGCCAGGCACATACGCGCCCCGAATTTAGGCGAGCACAGTCGCCACCAGGGGCTATATAAGTAGCCTCATTGTCAAGCTCCTATGGCTAAGTGAAAGTGATAAAGCATTATAGTCCGATTGCCTAGTTTGCTGCGCTATCACCTCCTTTGTAGGACCAAGGCGTTGGATCAAGTGTGAAAATGTGCCTTCTGCGAACACCCCCGCATTATTTGCGTGGGGGCTGAAGCCGACGACTGCCATCTTTCAGATTTTATATATTTTAAACGGCCGCACAGGAGGTGTTACAATACTTGCAGGCACAAGTATAAAAAGTTCCTACAATTTATCAAAATACCATTTTACAATCGCATATGTTATTCGAGCATAGCATCCTTCGAGAACTGCGTCTCTATTACACTAGCGCCTTGCAGAACTTCTTGAAAATAGTGCTCGGCAGGTACTCGGCTTCTGTCCGAATCTCGGGATGCAACAGCGGTGGTCTCCATTTCCGCCCAGTATGTCTTGACACGGGCAAGAGCCATCCGCGCACCCTCTATGCATGTTGACCTCTTAATTGCATTAATACGCGACACCGCACCAAGGAACTGCTGCACCAAGCTGAAATAACTCTTTGGCTCCGATCTCCCCGGCCATAGGTGACTCATGACGCACTTCATGGCGAGTCCGGACAACCTATTTAGTTCGGCCCATTCGGCTAGACGATCGGCCACTGACAGTAGGCACTCTGGATTGTGGAACTGCGACCAGAAAAGCTTTTCCACTTTGCGATCTTCTTGATCTCGAAAGTGTTCGGTCACATCAGCAGCACTAGGTGTCCGCCGTACTCCACAACCGGTCTAACGGAGCATGCTTAGGATCACAAAACTTCCTCCGCAGCATAAAGGGCTTTCCAGCTGCGATCTCTCCAGCCTAATGCAGCTCCTCCTTCGCAGCTCTCATCGCAGAGCGAGCATCCTTGGCATCAGCAACGGCCTTCTCTAAGTCCGTCTGTCCCGCCCGGTCTTCTTTTTCAAGAAGCTTGCAACGGTCAGCAGCGCTCTTTAGCTTCACGGCCATCTCGGCCATCTCTTTCTTGCTTCGGCAGTGAGCAGCATGTTCGGCTCTCAGCTCTTCAAGGACCTTCTCGGCAGCCGCATCACTTTTTCTGGCTTGTTCCTTGGCTCGGGCAAGTTCCGCCCTAAGACTCTCCACGGCGGCCGCACCATCTGCATCAAGCACACACATTGTAAGATACTGGCGTAAAGCTCCTCTTACCAGGTGCTGCCCGAGGAATTACATACCTTGTGCCTCATCAAGCCACTTGTTGACGAGCGCGATGTCGGCATCTGCCACGTCAAGTTGCCGCTTTAGCTCGGCAAATTCATCAGTCCGGCTAGATTCCGGACACTTCGCCACCTACATATAAAGGCGACATTTTAGACCTGGGATTATGATCCTCTGCGTGCCGTCACATTTGACAATGCACAGAGTCTCAGGGGCTATTATCTACACAGGGCGCATCTTATTTATGCACAACTATCAGAAAGTGTACATTATTTCACGTACCTCAAAACCTGTCAGTAAACTTCTGACGGCCTCATGCAATCCGCTTTCCGCGGACGAAATCCTTTCAATCACTGTGCCCATCAATGCACGATGCTCCTCTGAGATAGAAGCTCGCCCTAGCAGATTCTTCAGCTCCTCCGACCGAGCACCGGACGGTGCCGGACTCATCCCATGGCCTCTTTCGAAGGCTGGACGCGGAGAACCTTGGGGAGCCATATGGCTACCTTCTGCCCCTGCCGGATTCGGAGAAACCCTCCACGACGACACCTCAGGGTCGCCCGCCTCGCTAGGTGGTACGGCAGGGGGAGGCGTTCCGCTCTCCATTATCTCCGGAAGAAGGTCCCCCGAAGACGAGCTCTGCTGAGAAGGGCTGAGGTCCGAGCTACAAGGTAAAATTTCGGTTAATCTTCTCAGATATAAAGCAAGGATTTCTCTCATCTCTCAAAAAGAAAATCTTTCTCTACTTACGGCTCGCTGGAGGGCTGATCCCCTTGAGGGCATAGTTCGGCCGAGGTACCCCCCGGCGTAGGACCCTCTGACGAGGATTTTTCCCCCCGCTTTGAGGCCATGGTCTCCGGGTCTTCAGAGGCGGTCCTCTTCTTCCCCTGAGGAGAGGAATTTTCGGTTCCTTCCTTCCGGACAGCCTCCTTCGAGGAGGCCATAGTTTCCTTGTCCCCTCCCTCACTTTCCTCCAAAGGCACAATCTTTAACATCCTGACTAGCACGGGATCCGGCCTGGTCTCGGGGAGGGGAGCCGGACACCTGATCAGCTTTGCTTTCGCTATCCACTCCTGTTTAAAAGGACAGCTCTTTTAGGGGCAAGTTTATGACAAATATACGGATAGCGAGTCCGGGCACAAGGCTACTTACTTGAGTATCCGGGCGATTGCAGATCAGACCTGCGTCCTTGGTCAAATCCGGACACATTGTTTGTGATCCGAAGAACAGTTTATACATCTCCGCGGGCGTTGCGCCCATAAAATGCTGGAGAGCTCGTGGTCCCTCCGGATTAAACTCCCACAGACGAAGGGAGTGTTCGGCGGATCAGCATGACTTGCATCACTTTGACCAGGCTGAGACCTCTTTCTAAGAGATCCCTGATGTGGCCCTGCAACAAAGGCACGTCCTGGGATGGCCCCCAATCTAGGCCTTTATTGACCCACGACCCTAGCTGCTTTGGGGACCCGAGCGAAAGGCAGGCGGCGCCACCCACTTGGTGCCGCTGGGAGCGGTGATATAGCACCACTCTCGTTGCCATAAGCCGAGCTCATCTTGAAAGGGCACCTCGGGCCATGGAGCATCAGCATTCTTGCTTATAACAGTGCCTCCGCACTCTGCGTGCCGTCCCTCAATCATCTTTGGCTCTACTTTAAAGGTCTTGAGCCATAATTCGAAGTGAGGAGTAACACGGAGGAATGCTTCACACACGACGATGAATGAGGAAACATGGAGGATGGACTACGGAGCTAAGTCGTGAAATTCCAGCCCATAATAGAACATCAGCCCCCTCACGAAGGGATCCATTGGGAAGCCTAACCCCCGAAGGAAGTGAGACACGAACACCACGCTCTCACCAGGCTGGGGACTGGGAATAGCCTGCCCTTGAGCAGGCAGCCTGTGCGAAATTTCGCCGGTCAAGAACTTGGCCTCTCTCAACTTTAGCACGTCCTCCTCCGTGACGGAGGAGGGCATCCATTGGCCTTGAAGGTCGGAACCGGACATTGTTGAAGGTCCGAAGCACCTGAAATCTAGAGCCTAGGGTGTTGGAACTCGAGGCGACGGGCGAACTCGTTTGAGATTGAAAAAAGGAGTAAGGCCTTGGTCTCTTTATAAGAGGTTGAATACCAAGGGCCCTCCCTGTAACCGTTTGCGACTCGCCTTTAATCGAGAAAACATGCTAACGGGCACGATTGGGTTACCCACATCCGTATTGATGAGAATCCCGTAAATAAAGGGGACACGATCTCTGCTTTGACAAGACGTGCCAAGGAAACCGCCTCGCAAAATGCGCTGAGGTGGGGAAGTAAAAACGATTTGAATAAAGGCTTGGCCGTGGTGTGATGTCACGCTACGGGATACGTTAGCATATTAGATTTGTGTTAATATTATTCTCTCTATGGCAATATGTGGAAACTTATTTTGCAGAGCCGGACACTATCCTTAGTGTTTACAATCTTTTATGAAGTACTTGGAGGAGGAACCCCCTTGCAATGCTGAAGACAATCTGCGCGCCGGACTTGTCGTCATTGAAGCCTGGTTCAGGGGCTACTGAGGGAGTCCTAGATTAGGGGGTGTCCGGATGGCCGGACTATACCATTAGCCGGACTCCTGGACTATGAAGATGCAAGATTGAAGACTTCGTCCCGTGTCCGCATGGGACTTTCCTTGGCGTGGAAGGCAAGCTTGGCGATGCGGATATTTAGATCTCCTACCATTGTAACCGACTTTGTGTAACCCTAACCCTCTTCAGTGTCTATATAAACCAGAGGGTTTTAGTCCGCAGGACAACATACAACAATCATACCATAGGCTAGCTTCTAGGGTTTAGCCTCCTTGATCTCGTGGTAGATCTACTCTTGTACTACCCATATCATCAATATTAATCAAGCAGGACGTAGGGTTTTACCTCCATCAAGAGGGCCCGAACCTGGGTAAAACTTCGTGTCCCTTGTCTCCTGTTACCATCCGCCTAGACGCACAGTTCAGGACCCCCTACCTGAGATCCGCCGGTTTTGACACCGACAGTCGTGGTCCTCGCGAGGCCCTCTTGGCTTTGCTTCACTTCAGCTTGGACGGTTGCTGCAGCCTTGGTCTGGCGCTCCTCCCTGACCGCCACCAGGGTTGCGCTAGCGAAGTAGGGGGTGGCCGCAAGGTAGAGCACCAGAGGCTCCTGAGGGCGCGGAGCTACCATCACTAGTGGGCTGGTAAGGTACCTCTTGAGATCTTGGAATGCCTTGTCTGCCTCTTCAGTCCATTCGAAGGGCCCTTCTTCTTCATCAGCTTGAAGAAGGGCAGAGCTCGTTCTCCCAGCTTGGAGATGAAGCACCCTAGCGTGGTTACACGCCCGGTGAGCTTCTGCATTTCCCTGAGGGTCCTTGGTGGGCTCATGTCTTCGACTGCTTTGACCTTCTCTGGGTTGGCCTTGATGCCCCTGTGGGACACCAGGAAACCATGGAGCTTGCCCGAGGGGACTACAAACACGCACTTCTCTGGGTTGAGCCGCAGGTCCACTTCGTTGAGGCTCACAAAAGTCTCTTCCAGGTCCTGTATCATGGTTTTTGCCTCCCGAGACTTCACCACAATGCCGTCGACGTAAGCTTCAGTGTTCCTCCCGAGCTGCTGGCCCAAGGCGATGTGCATCAGCCGCTGAAAGGTTGCGCCTGCATTGCGCAACCCGAATGGCATGCACGTATAGCAGTACACTCCGCATGGGGTCAGGAAAGCCGTTTTTTTACATCCTCTACCGCCATCTTGATTTGGTGATAGCCCGATAAAGCATCAAGGAAGCACAATAGGTCGCACTCTGCGGTGGAGTCGACTATCTGGTCAATGCAGGGAAGTGGGAATGGATCCTGTGGGCAGGCCTTGTTGAGGTTGGTGAAGTCGACACACATGCGCTCCTTTCCTCCCTTTTTTGGCACGACGACCGGATTAGCCAGCCAATCAGGGTAGCGGACCTCGCGGATAACTCCTGCTGCTTCTAGCTTCCGTGTCTCTTGAACGATGAAAGCTTGTTTCTTTGTGGACTGCCGCCTCGCCTTCTGCTTGACGGGGCGCACATTGGGGCACACATTGAGGTGATGCTCAATCACAACCCTCGAAACCCCTGCTAACTGATCAGGTTCCCACGCGAACACCTTCTTGTTCACACGTAGGAAACTCAGCAGGGCCTCCTCCTGCTCGGGCTCGAGGTTGGCCCCTATGGTGAAGGTGGAGTCAGTGGACCCGTCCTCGTCGACTGGTATCTGCTTGGTTTCCGCCTTGTCTTGGGTGAATAGCTGCTTCTTTTTAGCCGGCGCAGCCCCCTTGGGCTCAAGGGCGTCGGTGCTAGCAGGCCGCGCCATCGGGGCCGCCCTGAAAACAAGCTGGAGCACCTGCAGTGCATCCCTTGTGTCTCCCGACACGGTAAGGGGCCGCTGCTCCCGGGCATCTTCATGAGGTTGTACGCCGGGTGAGTTGCCGCCATGAACCGAGCCAGGGCCAGATAACCGAGGATGGCGTTGTAGGGGAGGCCGATGGGGGCGATGTCGAAGTCGATCAGCTCCGTGCGGAAGTTGTCGTAGGTGCCGAAGGTCACAAGGAAGCGGATCTGTCCCAAGGAGGCGGTGGAACTGACTCCGACGCCCAAGAAAGGCTTGCTGGGTTGGAGCCGCTCTAGTGGTACGTGGAGGAGGCTGAAGGCCTCCACCGAGAGCACGTTGAGGACGGCACCACCGTCGACGAGGGTCCTGGTGACGGCCACTTGGCAGATGGTGGGAGTGCACAGCATCAGGAGCGCACCCAAACCGACGGGGTTGGAGGGGCGATCCTCCGAGTCGAAGGTTAGATCGGCCTCGGGCGCCGCCTAGCCTGGGGGGGCTTCTTGGCGCTTGGAGGTGGTGCTGATCTGGCGGTTGAACGGCTTGACGTGGCATCTTGAAGATGGTGCCTGCGAGCCACCCAGGAGGGCTGCGATGATGGGCGGCGCCGGTGCGGCATAATGGTCGAGGAAGAGGTTGCGCAGCTCCCCCCAGGAGGTCACAGAAGCCGTCGGCAGGTGGAGGAGCCACGCGCGCGGGACGCTGGCAAGGGCCATGGGAAACCAGTTGGCCATCACCCGGTCATCGCCCCCGGCTTTGAAGACGGCCTCTTCATATGCCAGCAGGAAAACCAGCGGATCCGCCGCGCCATTGTAACGCGGCGGCATCTCGGACTTGAACTTAGATGGCCACTACACTTGTCGCAAGGCGGGGGCCAAGGCTCGAAGCCCCCAAGCCCCTGTGCCGGCATCGGCTGCCGGAGCAGGTCGTGCATCGTTCGCCATGAGGGCGAAGCATGGTGTTGGAGAGCGGGTCGTCGAGAGGGAAAACTCCGGCGCACCCCTACCTGGCGTGCCAAATGTCAGATTTCAGGTTCCGGCAGACCCTTGAGGTTCGAACACTGGGGTGCGTGCGGAGATCTCTTCCCTACCGATTTACGTCTGATCTCCTCGTGTCATCTAAGATGGAAACGATGAACAACACAAAGGACACGAGATCTATACTGGTTCAGGCCAACGTTGTGGTGTAATACCCTACTCCAGTGTGTGGTGTGGTGGATTGCCTCAGGGGCTGATGATGAATAGTACAGGGGAAGAACAGCCTCGCGAGAGGTGTTCTTGAGCTGGTGCGGAGTGTTCTACTTGGTCTGGGTTTCTCTAGATTCGATCTAGCTACCTCTACTCTGTGGTGGTTAGCTCTATTTATAGAGGCCCTGGGCCTCTCCCCAAATAATGAGTGGCAAGGGCGCCAACAATTGGCCATTTTGAAGGGGAATATCTAGTACAAGTTATCCTGACCAAAGGTGGTCTTCGGCTGCCAAAACCACTGGTGGTGATGCCATCTTGGGCTGCACGGTGACCTCCATCCTGCCGCTCTGTTGGTCTTGGTCTCGTTGCACCGGAATGGTAACCTTTGCCTGATGCCTTGGCCTGTACTTGCCCCCTTTGCACCGAAGGGGAAACAAGGACACTGCACAGGCCGGCGCCCACCTGGCGCCCGCCTGGTCTCGATCGTCATGGCTTGCGTCACGGGCTCCTCACCAGGTACCCCTGCCTTGATCTCTCCGCCTCCTCACGAGTCTGTCAGATGAGGCTGCCTCTGAGGAAGCTTCCTGTCGTCCACCCCGCGAGGCTTGGCCCCTCGCGAGGGTCTTGAGCTTGAGCTGATGAAGATGGGCCGCACTGGGCCCCCACTTGAGCCACGCCGCAGGCCGCAGGCAGGCAAGTCTGGGGACCCCCATTCCCAGAACACCGACACTGATCACTCTATTACAAAACATGATCATCTCATACAATGAAATTTAGCATCATTTATTGACCATATCACATCACAGCATGCCCTGCAAAAACAAGTTAGACGTCCTCTACTTTGTTGTTGCAAGTTTTACGTGGCTGCTACGGGCTGAGCAAGAACCGTTCTTAGCTACGCATCAAAACCACAACGATAGTTCGTCAAGTTAGTGTTGTTTTAACCTTCTCAAGGACCGAGCATAGTCACACTCAGTTCAACTAAAGTTGGAGAAACCGACACCCGCCAGCCACCTGTGTGCAAAGCACGTCGGTAGAACCAGTCTCGCGTAAGCGTACGCGTAATGTTGGTCCAGGCCGCTTCATCCAACAATACCGCCGAACCAAAGTATGACATGCTGGTAAGCAGTATGACTTGTAACACGCACAACTCACTTGTGTTCTACTTGTAAATATAACATCTACGCATAAACCTGGCTCTGATACCACTGTTGGGGAACGTAGTAATTTCAAAAAAATTCCTACGCACGTGCAAGATCATGGTGATGCATAGCAATGAGAGGGGAGAGTGTGTCCACGTACCCTCGTAGACCGAAAGCGGAAGCGTTAGCACAACACGGTTGATGTAGTCGTACGTCTTCACGATCCGACCGATCCAAGTACCGAACGTACTGCACCTCCGAGTTCAGCACACGTTCAGCTCGATGACGTCCCGCGAACTCCGATCCAGCAGAGCTTCACGAGAGAGTTCCATCAGCACAATGGCGTGATGATGGTGATGATGTTTCTACCGACGTAGGGCTTCGCCTAAGCACCGCTATGACATGACCGAGGTGGAATATGGTGGAGGGGGCACCGCACACAGCTGGGAGAGATCAACCGATCAACTTGTGTGTCTAGAGGTGCCCCCTGCCCCGTACATAAAGGAGCAAGGGGGTAGAGGTGGCCGGCCAAGGAGGGTGCGCCAAGGGGGGGGTCCTACTCCCACCGGGAGTAGGACTCCTCCTTTCCTTGTTGGAGTAGGAGAAGGGGAAGGGAGAGAGAGAGGGGAAGGAAAGGGGGGGCCCGCCCCCCTCCTTGTCCAATTCGGACTAGAGGGGGAGGGGGCGCGCGGCCTGACCTGGCCACCCCTCATCTTCTCCACTAGGGCTCATGAGGCCCAATAAACCCCCCGGGGGGTTCCGGTATACCCCCGGTACTCCGGTATATGTCTGAAACCTTCTGAAACACTTCCGGTGTTTGATCTTTACGTCTCTACCATTTCGAGACTCCTCGTCATGTCCGTGATCATATCCGGGACTTCGAACTACCTTCGGTACATCAAAACACAAAAACTCATAATACCGATCGTCACCAAACTCTAAGCGTGCGGACCCTACAGGTTCAAGAACTATGTAGACATGACTGAGACACGTCTCCATTCAATAAACAATAGCAGAACCTGGATGCTCATATTGGTTCCCACATATTCTACGAAGATCTTTATCGGTCAAACCGCATAACAACATACGTTGTTCCCTTTGTCATCGGTATGTTACTTGCCCGAGATTCAATCATCGGTATCTCAATACCTAGTTCAATCTCGTTACCGGCAAGTCTCTTTACTCGTTGTGTAATGCATCATCCCGCAACTAACTCATTAGTCACATTGCTTGCAAGGCTTATAGTGATGTGCATTACCGAGAGGGCCTAGAGATACCTCTCCGACAATCGGAGTGACAAATCCTAATCTCGAAATACGCCAACTCAACAAGTACCTTTGGAGACACCTGTAGAGCACCTTTATAATCACCCAATTACGTTGTGATGTTTGGTAGCACACAAAGTGTTCCTCTGGTAAACGGGAGTTGCATAATCTCATAGTCATAGGAACATGTATAAGTCATGAAGAAAGCAATAGCAACATACTAAACGGTCAAGTGCTAAGCTAACAGAATGGGTCAAGTCAATCACATCATTATCCTAATGATATGACCTCGTTGATCAAATGACAACTCAAGTGTATGGCTAGGAAACTCTACCATCTTTCATCAACGAGCTAGTCAAGTAGAGGCATACTAGTGATACTATGTTTGTCTATGTATTCACACATGTATTATGTTTCCGGTTAATACAATTCTAGCATGAATAATAAACATTTATCATGATATGAGGAAATAAATAATAACTTTATTATTGCCTCTAGGGCATATTTCCTTCAATGGTGGCCCTGTGGCTGAAGAGCATTACCGGAAACAAAGATAACCCTAGGGGGGCCAGGAGAGTCAATCCATTCGACGTTGACAACCAGCTAGACAAGGTCTGATCCTTGTTACCGAGTGTACTTCATTCTGTCTTGCAACTGTCTCTGAATCCGACTGATGTTTGATTAACTTCTTGCCTTGCAGGTTTATACTGAGATGTATTCGATATCAAACGGGGAACAAGCCTAGGAGCAGGTCCAGGAGGCAGTGGATAGTGCAGGAGAGAGCGGTGACTGGCAATCTCCTAATGACGACAATGAGGAAGAAAGTGATGAGTCAGATAACGAAGATGAGGAGGTCGACTCACCACCTCGCACAGAGCGCCGATCCAAGTAGTCTCATGACCCAGCAGGCGGGCGTAACAAAGTTGTGGATCCAAGCACGCAGGTGCATAAGCACACTCGGACTTCAACTCCGGAGCCGTCAGAGAAGGTCGCCAAGCAGCCCAAGGTTGCCCCTTCAAAGTCTCAGAAGACCTTGCTCAAGATCAAGATGGGCGTTCCTGTTGCTTCTGCGTGAGTGTTCTATCTTTCTGTGTTTTCCTACTGACTCACACTCCTGCTCTTGACCGAGTGGATTATGAACTTTTTAGTGGTACAACTTCCGGGACCTCCATGGATATTGATAAGGCCCAAGATGATGAATATACTGACGACGCGGCTACTTCCAAAGCTGGTACGCTCTTGCAATCTTGAACTTGTTTTGTCGACTGGATTACCGGTTGATTGAACCCTTATGGTTTCATTTTGTTGTAGCTCCGCGGGACGTAATTGAGCTTCCAGACAACGATGAAGAAGTGCCTCTGAAAGATACGGGAAGGAGGGGCAGTGCTTCAAGTAGGAGGACGGCCACAGGCCAGGGGCCTCAGTCAACATCAGCACCGGAGATGGTGGTCCAGCGATCCAGAGATCCAGCTCGGGCCAATGTTTCTTTTGCCAATCCACTGTCGACTTACCGTCCCTTGGCGTAGACTGCTCAAGTCTCTGCTGCGACCGCACAACTCCATGCTTCAGATCCTGTGATTGCTCCGACCGTACCGCCATCGTCGCTCTTTACTGCGCATCGCACTCTAGATGACCCGACGAGTGCCGCCACAGAGGCTCTACTCCAAGCAAACCTTATGATGGAGCAGATGAAGGTGGTGCACAAGGCCAGTCAGGCTGCCTACAATGTCAGTTCTGCTCTACATGTTAATGTGAAGGTCAGTTGGATTTCCGACTGATCTCTCAATTTGAATTTTGCCTTGCTATGATGTGGTAGTTGTAGCTGCTGCTTTACTGTCCGTTAAATGTCCTTGGATGAGCGTTTTGGAACCTTTATGTGCATCTATCATGAGTCTGCATTTTGCATCCAATCACCCACTGGGTGTTTTGACTTAGTGTTGAATAGCTCTTGTACTTGAGTCGACCAAGTCGAGTCGAGTGTATCTCTGAACCAGTGGGGGCACGCAAAGTGCACCCACTGGGTGTAGTCCGCGGGACCGCTATCGTGTGTTTGATTCCACGCGGGTCTTTGTTGAATGTCACTTCATTATTCTTTCGCTCGGTTGAATAACTTGATCCGAGTGGAATCCAGACCAGTGGTGGCACGCAGAGTGCACCCACACTACAAAAAAAATACACTTCCGTGATGATACGTGTTTGTCACAGTAGGTCGTGTTTTTTGTCATGCATGTACATCCATGACAAATTTATGACAGAATCAAGATAGTCATACATGTGCTGTCATAGAAGTGTTCCATGACAGTACCAAAATTATCATCACGGAAGTCTCCACTTCCATGACGATAAATCACACGTCACGGAAGTGCTTTCGTCAAGGGTGACCGACACGTGGCATCCACCATAACGGAACGCCGTTAAGCTATCGGGTCGGGTTTTGGATTCGATAACCCGTTAACAGCCCCGACCAATGGGAAATTTCCACGTGTAAAATTCTTATTGGTCGGACGAAACACGTGTCAGCTCGTCAGTGGGTCAGATAGGCCCCTATGATACGTCGACACGTGGCATGGCCCAACAGAGGCCCATTCCTGTGAAAAGGCCGGCCCGTTTGACTTAGTCAAAAGGTGGCGGGCTGGCCCATGGAAAGCCTGTTAACAGCCTGTTCGCATATAGCCCATTTACAGCCCGCTAACCCAAGGCCCGTTACGCCCTATTCGAATTAGGCCCAGTAGCGTCATCTAGGCCATCCAATATGATTCCAGCCCGTTTTCACTTCTGGCCCATGTATGGCCCATGACGTCCTTCGGCCCATATGAGGCCCTATGTAACTCTTGGCCTATTAACGGCCCGTGGTGAAACTGGCCCGTAATGAACAGTGTATCACTTTACACCCATTAACGGCCCATGGTGAAACTGGCCCGTAAATAACAGTGTATCACTTTATACCCATTAACGGCCCGTTATTCCGTTGGGCCGTTTCCAGCCCATGTTATCTTTCGGCCTTCTTAGAGCCCATTTATTCTTGGGCTATTTTCCAGCATTCGTTTACTTACGGCCCGTTACTGTCATTTTCTGCTTGTGGGCCAAATTCAGCCCGTGGTTACAGTCGGCCCGTTTGTGGTCCATTAATACGTTGGGCCGTTTTCATAGCGTCATCAAATACGGCCTATTAACGATGGCCCGTTATGGTCGGCCCATGAACGGACGATTCCAACTCTAGCCCGTTTACGGCCAAAATGCGGTTTGTTTGGCCCATGTTTGGCCAATCGATCATACGGCCCGTATAAGGCCCATTGATGATACGGCCCGTAGAAGGCCCATTGTTTCTACGGCCCGTAGAAGGCCCATTGTTTCTACGGCCCGTAGAAGGCCCACTCTTTCTACGGCCCGTAGGAGGCCTAGTGTCACTACAGTAAATATTAGCCAATGGTTATTGTGGCCTAGTTTTAAAAAATAGGTTATTGCAGCCACTAGTAAACCGCAGAAAAAGAACTGCACTGACTACAAGCAAACAAATAAACATGACAACAAGGAAATAAATAAGCAAGCAACTTACACTAGGATATCACGAGTATTACACATATTACATCCACTGGGCATCAAAGTTCGCCACCAGTGCAAATATAGAGAACACAGCAGCATATAAACGCCGCAGCAAAACATCCAATGGGCTTCCTATCGCATAACATCTGATCGATGTCTTTCAACTTGAAGTTGAGACTCAAGAAGCCGAACTGATTCAGGCAACGAGTTCGAAGAGCTGGTGCCAGCAGTGGTAGCCAGTAACTCGAACACTACATCAAGACAGGACTTTGGGGTTGTCTCAGTGTCTTCAATATAGTTTTTATCAGCTTTCTTGGAGACCAACAGGGATGTCTCACTATCTTGAACCTTATCTGCATTACTTCCTTTACCATTGCATAACAGGGTACTCTTCTCCAATATTTTATCCGCGTTCTAAAAGAGAAAGAAACAAACACATCTCAGGTTTACAATGTAGTATATGAAACTCACTTTGGTAAACCAGTTCAGTAGTAAGGTGGACAGGATAACAGCATGAAACAAACATATATCTATGTAGTATGGTCACTGTATGGTCTATATCATTCTAGTTTATGTTGCCAAATCAAGATAGATACGGTTCGAATCGTATCTATTTAAGACAAAGCAGCATAGACAGAATATAAGTGTGGGAAACTACACAGCAATAACAACACTTAATAAAAAAATGATGGCATGATATAATTCACATATAAGATGACTGGCTAACCAGGGTGGCATTGCAAAATTCACATATATGATGACTGGCTAGACAAGATGGCATTGCATGATTCACATATACGATAAAGAAACTAAACATATGGCATTGACACAAAGCATGTCTAAACTAAGAAGATGACATCTTTAATGTATACAGTAAGCAATGCAAGGCACCATATGCATGATATTACCAACTTCAGTATGCCAAGTTAGAGCGAAGACCTCATGGGGTAAATAGGAGTGGTCTTCTCCTTCTGAATCCCCCTCATAACAGTTATCTTCCTCTTGATTATGATCTGAAATGGGTGGAGGGGGGTTGCCTTTGCGCCCACCATGGAACGACGTCTACATGAAATTTTATTGCCACGCAAGGCTCATCTCTTTTTCTCTACATGATCAGTTCCATTGTGTACAATAACTGGCATGCATAGGAACAAAACATAGTGAGATTATGTAAGGAGTGCATGCAAAAATCTAGAGTGATGGTAGCAAACTGTGGATAGACCCAAAACCAATGATAGCAGGAAGATAATAGCTTTAGTTAAAAAATACAGATAATGGCTCCTTTAATGTTTGTTTGCACCCAACATGGAACTCATAGTAGACACCGGAGATTAACCAGATAGTAGACAGATAGTACTGATTGCTTCCCCAATATGTACCCCACAACCATTTAAAAACTCAAGTTTCAGCATTGGACCTGACTCGGGGTCTAATAGGTGAACACGACGATAATGTAGCATGTCATCATATTAAGCGACGCATAACGTAAGCAGACACGGAAGAGTGCGACCTCTCTTGCGGACCCATGTAGTCCTCAAGGTCATCTCCTCAGTTGATGATGGTAATGCAGTTGCCGTGACTGCCGGCGGCGAGGAAGAAGATCTGAGGCGGCGAAAGACAGTCTGGAGAGCGGATCCCTGCTGTGGTGAACCCTTCCGTCCTTGGAGCAGCTGAGCTGGGGTGGAACACAGCGCCGCAGGAGCAGGACAAACCACACAAGATTTTCTTTGACACATATCTATAACAGAAGTAATTGAGTAAGGGCTTGTTTGAATTTGAGGATTCTAACAATGCAGGGATAGGAAATAGACATGAATAGGATAGGAATGCACGTGCAAAACAGAGAATTTAAAAACACAGGATTTCTGCCAATCTGGGTCTTTGATTCACAACAATTGGAAGATCACAGGATGCAAAAAAGCATGGTGAGATTAAGTCAAACCACAAGAAAATGTACGGTTATAATGCTATTATGCTACTATCTCTTAGTCTTGTGCTTGATGAATAGGAATATGAAAAGGAGGAGAAGTGGAAATTAGAATTCCTACGGTTTTTCTTTCAAGGAGACACTAACGGAACAAATCCTACAGTTTTCCTTTGCTCCGTTCCTTTGCACCAAATTCATGAAAAGTAGTACCATAGGAAACTTTCCAATTCCGATGTTTTTCATTCACTTTTCCTTTCAAGCACTGGCGATTCTAGTAGGCAGGCTTGAGCAAGGAAAATCCTACACTAAAAAAATGTTTTTGTGCTACTTCTATTACTTTGGACCCAGGCCACTGCCATACTAGCTCAATTCCCAGGCCCATCGACAAATGCACAGCTCAAACGTGCAGAGATAAATAATGATGGCGTTCAAGAGAGTCCATCACGGATAGCTAAGTTGCATGGTACCTCACTGCTTGTCAAATAGTAGGATAAAATAATCGTATTTCCCGTTACTATGAGTGCTCAGTGGACAATATATATAACATGTAGAGTAAAAAAGAGATGCAACAAGTGTACAACCTCTTTGGCGAAGCCATGTCAATCTCAGCGTGATTGGGCTGGCCGGTGAGGATGCTCCGGCCGACTTGGCTGTCGGAGGAGGGGAAGAAGATCTTAGGTGTCTGGAGATGGAGCCCGAGGTACTGCTCTATTGTGATGGAGGGTTTTGTCGTTGGAGCAGCTCCGGTGAGTTGTACGACGCCGAGGCTGAAGCAGGACAAGAGAGACAACGAACAACGTTAACCTGGGTGGAATTCTAATAGCATATCCAATACATGACATAAAATACATAACCACAAAGTGCTAGATGTAAAATACATCAGCTGCTCATCTCTGAACTTAACTGTCGAAACTGAATTTAACAGTCGAAACTGAACTTAACTGTCGAAACTGAACTTAACTGTCAAAACTGAATTTTGCTGTCGAAACTGAACGCACTAGCAAGGTGAGGCAACACGTCGGTCGACTGACTTTATCATCTCTGGTCAGTCAATTTTGCAGCCGTTGGATACGAAATCAAGGGCATGCGGTTCATCTTCAACCTCCACCCCCTGAGCCGCCAGCCACCACCGGCCAAACAGCAGCCCCCCGCCGCCCGCGGCCGGCGGTGCACCGCCCCGCCCGCCCCGTAAACATTCTCCCCACCACCGGTCTGCCGCCGCCCCGGCGATCCCTCTAGGCCCCCCCATGCCGAGCTTTTTCTCCGGCGATCCCCACGCCACCGCCCTGCCAACGCCCCGCCACCGCCGGCGACCACCACCCCCATCCTGAACCCTAAGATAGATAGTGGGGTACCTCTCCGGCAAGCCCCCTCCCCGCTGCGGCTGGTTCTTCCTTCACCCCGGTGAGCCCCCCGCCCCCCCCCCCACCCCCTGAAAATCGACTGACCCAAAAATCGATTCAGTCGACTGAAGTGTAGCTAAATCGGAGCAGCATCGCAAGCAAGAGCAAGAGAAGAAGCGCGAGCAAGAGCAATAGCAAGAGCAGACCAGGCAGGGGACTGAGAGCAAGAGCAGAGCAGCAACGCAAGCGAGAGCTAAAGAAGTAGCAGCTCCTACTGATGTGGACGTCGCCACCGAGGGAGCGACACCGTGGAGGAAGTGGCCTGCGACGCCGCCGTGGATGGAGCCGTGTCGTGTCGTCTTGGGACCGAGCGTCGGCAGCACCGTGAGATCGAATTAAGAAGAAAATGCGGCGATTAGTGTACAACCTCTTTGGTGGTGCCGATTAGGCCACAGCTTCATCCGAGAAAACGATGATGATGATGCTCTTTCGGTGGTGCAGGTGAAGACGGCGGTGTGGGAATGGAGGTGGCGCGAAAGACAAGGGGAACGTCGGGGCAGCTCCTTGGAGGTGGAGGACGGGGTGGCTGAACCGGCGGGACGATGAGATCAACGATGGATCCTCATCCGGTATGGTGGATGAGGGACGTCGAGGTGTTGCTATGGACGACGTCATCGGGGAAGAGGCTCCGGCTGGGTGGCGGATGGAGCAGGGTGTGGGGTTTCGTCGCAGGTTTTCGCGGCCTCGGTGTACGAATGGGTGGGAGGATGGGATGGCAGTGGGGAACCATGGCTTAGAGACGCGCTTGTCCGAAATGTGGGGTAAGTTACGAAAGTACCCCCACCAATTTGAGGCCATTCTTTCGGTTCAGAGGTACCACGGGCATTTCACGTGTCGGGATTTCACAGGAGGTGGGAGTTTTCGCGCGTGTTGTAATTTCGGAATAGCAAGACGCGGGTTGAGATGGAGGGAGTTGTCGGAGCACAACGAGACAAAGATATATCTTAAATATTTCGGGCTAACAAGGCGCGGGTTGAAGAGGTGGGAGTTTCGCGGCACGATAGACAGAGACGCTAGCTTGAATTTTCGGCATAACAAGGCGCGGCTTGAAATTTTGGAAGAACAAGCTTAACGTGTACCCAACAAAAGACAATTTGCACCTCAACACGCACAACACACACACAAACACCATTTAGACTAGAGTAAGGTACACGTGCATTGCACGCATGAGATTTGGCAACCAAATTATGAATAAATACCACATTATAGCATGCAAGCTTTGAGTCATATATGCATGATGTAGATGTTCATTTAATTCTTATAGTTCATTTCATTCAAAATCATCTGGTTTTTATAAGAAAGCTAATCTATTTTAAGATTCATGGAATTGTGCATCGTAAGACATAAAGTAAAAACAAATAATGGCAAATCATGTAGAAAAACATTTGGGCAATTCTAGTACAGAAGATTCTAGAACAAATAAAAAGTGCTTGTGTTTTGATGTTTGTGCATTATGCTTAAGTTCAACCATGGAGTCTTCTAGATTATACATGTGGCGAAATCTGGTGGAATCTAGATGATATCCAACGGCCAGTAGTGCTCAAATTTGCCATCTTTGGACCATCGGATTCGCCTCATCCAACGACCATCTTTCAAAGTTAAAGTTACCCGCACACAATATAAAAAATATATAAAATATATATAGGGGTATAGATATAGATATGTGATGCGAAAGCCGCCCATCATCTCCAATTAGAATAGTGTGTCCATGCACGGATGCGAAGTGGACAAATGATGTCTGCCATCGGTATCTCAAATTCAAATCAATCTGACCTTGTTCAAGGTGTATACATTACAACATGCTCGTTTCCAAACCACACCGTGCAGATCTCCGTTATATTCATGCATGCATGGGTTTCAAACATCAGGATCTCTTATTCAAATATTTGAATCCAACTTTACATTGATTATGACCTCACCTATTCAGCTATTCTTTTACACCCACACAGTAGTCTTCTCTTTATAATTGTACCACTAACTTTCTCTCGTGCATGCATGCACACACACTACCAGTCGGCATTATCCATCGCACGCATGCAATCTTTTTCTTCAGGTCGGTCTCCCATGAAGGCACACACCCACACACATCCCCCTCTACATCATATCGGGCATTCTTTATCTCTCACGCGTGCATGCGCAACGATCGATGTTCCTCTATGTATGTGTGTATATAGCTAGGTCTTTCATATTTTCCACAGAAACCAATCAATCGATATATCCAGTGAGGTCTCACCCTCTTTCCCACGTCCACATCGATCAATCTATACCTCTCTATATAGGATTAACATATATAGCTAATACACCCACATTAATTATATATCCAATGTCCCCCTCTCATCATCCATGCCTTCCGCTTCATCTCTCAGACGTGTGCACAATGGCAAAGACAGGGGGCAGTAAGGGCCCTGCCCCCCTCCCCCCCTAACATCACTATATGTCGTGTCTAATATGAATGTGATCATTAGACAATTGCTGCTAAAAATGGTTTAAGTTCATGAATTGGCCCTCCTCGTAAAGGATTAGCAATGCTTGGCCCCCTAGCTCATTTATTTTTCATGGCTCCGCCACTGCGTGCAACAGCGCACGTGTTCGCCCCCTCTCTCTAAATATCGATCTCGCACTTGTGTTGTAACACCCCCGATGCGACTATATCTCCCACGTGTCGAGGCACGACTTAGAGGCATAATCGCATTGAAGACATATGTCGCAAGTTAGGCAATCTTCACAACATCCCATGTAATATGAATAATAAAGGGGAGATAACATAGTTGGCTTACACTCTCCACGTCAATCAAGTACATTAATAACATTACATCATCCAACCACTCATGGCCTGACTATGGCGCCAAAATAAAAGAGAACCCAACATGCGACATGGTCCCAATCACCCCCAACTGGGCACCACTACTGATCATCAGGAAAGGAAACATAATAACGTTGAGAGTCTTCATCGAACTCCCACTTGAGCTCAAATGCGTCTCCTGGAGCGGAATCATCAGGCCCTGCATCTGGTGTAATAGTAATCTGTGAGCCACAGGGACTCAGAAATCTCGCACCCTCGGGATCAAGACTATTTAAGCTTATAGGTATGGCAAGGTAAATATATGTGGAGCTGCAGCAAGCGACTAGCAAATATGGTGGCCAACTTATTCGCAAAAGAGAGCGAGAAGAGGAGGCAAAGCGTGAGCGAGGAACTAGAGAGCGACCTGCGCAAACATTACTCCAACACCGTATCCACTTCCCGGACTCCACCGAGAAGATGCCATCACGGTAACACACTCGGTTGATTCATTTTAATTAAGTTAAGGTTCAAGTTATCTACAACCAGACATTAACAAATTCCCATCTGCCCATAACCGCGGGCACGGCTTTCGAAAGTTCAAATCCCTGCAGGGGAGTCCCAACTTAGTCCATGACAAGCGCTCACGGTCAACGAAGGAATAGACCTCCTCCCAAGATGTTCCGATCAGACTCGGTATCTCGGTTCTTCAAGACACTTCGACAGGTTAAAACAAATCCAGCAACACCGCCCGAATGTGCCGACAAATCCCGATAGGAGCTGCACATATCTCTTTCTCAGGGCACACTCAGATGAACACTACGTACAACTAAAACCAACCCTCAAGTTGCCCCGAGGTGCCGCTGCAAGTGGCTTTATTTGGACCAACACTCAGAGGAGCACTGGCCCGGGGGGGTTAAAATAAGATGACCCTCGGGCTCCGGAAACCCAAGGGAAAAAAGGCTAGGTGGCAAATGGTAAGACCAATGTTGGGCATTGCTGGAAAAGCTTTAATCAAGACGAAATATCAAGGGGTTCCCATTATAACCCAACCGCGTAAGGAACGCAGAATCCGGGAACATAACACCGATATGACGGAAACTAGGACAGCAAGAGTGGAACAAAACACTAGGCGAGAGGCCGAGCCTTCCACCCTTTACCAAGTATATAGATGCATTAAGATAACATAGCAATATAATGATATCCCAACAAGTAAATAAATGTTCCAACAAGGAACGGCCTTCGATCTTCACCTGCAACTAGCAACGCTATAAGAGGGGCTGAGCAAAGCGGTAACATAGCCAATCAACGGTTTGCTAGGACAATGGTGGGTTAGAGGTTTGACATGGCAATTTGGGAGGCTTGCAAGAAAGTGGTAGGCATCGTAGCATTGGCATAGCAAAAGAGCGAGCAAACTAGCATAGCAAAGATAGTAGTGATTTCGAGGGTATGATCATCTTGCCTGCACAGTTGTCAGAGTTGACTGGATCCTCGAAAGCAAACTCAACGGGCTCCTTGTTAGCGAACTCGTCTCCCTGCCCTACCCAAACAAGACAAACAAGCAACAAGGATACAATCAACCATGTGCAAGGAACAAACAATATGATGCAACGATGATATGCTATGCGGGATGCGATGCGATGCGGGATGCAAAATGCAAGATATGACAGGGAATGCATGAACCTGGCCTCAACTTGGAAAACCAAGTGTTCCACTGGAAAGATGACATGGAATCGCTTGAAAATAATATAAAGAACGCCGGAATCGGAGTTACGGTTTGGAAATGGCAAGCGATTCAAAAATGACACCGGTCTGCGATATACAGCAAGTAGGCATCTAAATGCGATGAGATGAACATGCTACAGCACCCAAACATGACAACAAAATACATGGCAGGGATGCATTCAAGATGCTTAACAAAAGTCTAGCACCGAGCCACGGCCAAATCATCCATTAACAGGTTCAAACAAGCATGGAAAAAATGCATATGGCAAACGTATCTCAGACTTAGTGAAATTAACACTTGTCTGGAATTTCAGATCAGGTAGCCATCTTCGGAGCAACAAAACTACGTGCTACAGGATCTGAACATGGCAAAGTAAAGCATGGCATGGAGCTACTCAAAGAGCTTAACAAAAGTCCCTTAGTGACCTTGAGCCAAAAGGGATCAGAAAATACAATTGCAAGCATGTAAACATGGCAAAAACATAATCAGTTTTTAGACTTAGTGAAAAACTGACACATGCTGAAATATAATTCAAGTAGGCATGTTTACGAGCTCGATGCACTCACTACGGTGCAAGTCATGGCAATACAAGCATACACCCATCAAGAAGGCACAAAATGCAAGCTATACATGGCAAGAACAATAGCATAGCATGCATGGATCAACTACAACATCATCGGCAAAATTGCAAACAAGTTGACAATCTGCCCAGATTCACAAAGTAGCAAAAGTAGAGCTCGATTGACTCAAGCTAGGGTGCTCCATAATTGCAAACAAAGCCATGGATGGATAGAGAACTACAATACTAACAAAACATCCTTACTGATCATCCTGAAAAGAGGCACGGATCACTAGGAAACAACATGAACATATGGCAACATGAGATAAACAGATCAAGGACTTGGTGGAATTGCTAAGTCCCTGAAAACAGAATTAGCAAGTGCACCACTTTGCAAGCTTGCACTAGTCACCACGCACATCACAAAAATACATGGGTTGCACCTCTGGAAAGATGACAAAACCCTTAACAAAACACATGTAGAGCATCAGGGCATATCATGCACACATTAATCATAGCAAAAATGACAAAAACCTAAATGGAGTAGCAGACCTGACAGTTAACTCAAGTAGCCCTCTTCTAACAGCATTTCAGGCATCAAGATGCACTCAAATGAAAATGATGCAATGGAATGAAATGATGTACTCTCTGAGGTGAACATTTTGATATGCTATATGCATGAATCGGAGCTACAGATGCAAAGTTACGGGGCTACGAACATAAGCACTTGGGCTAGGGTTTCGGAAAAAATATCAACCGGATCTGGATCTGGATCTCGCTGGGCACTGTTCACCGGGCGCGCCGTTCGAGGCTCGTCGGAGGAGGTGGTCGGACTTGGCGAAGACGACGGCGAACCCGGGCGAGGAGGAGGGCGGCGGGCGGCCGGAGAGCTCGTCGGACGGCGGCGGTCGCCGGGCGACGGGGCGGCGTGCACAGGGCGGCGGGGCGGTGCCGGGCAGAGGCGGCAGCATGCTCCGGGCGGGCGGCGTCGGGCGGCGGAGCGGCGGGCTTCGGCGCCGGCGTCGGGAGCGAGGAGGCGCGTGGCTTCGGGCGGCGGCGCGATGGATTCGGGCCTCGGGGGCCGGCTGCGGGCCTCCCGGGCCGGTGCGGTGGGCGACGGCGCAGGGCCACGTGGCAGGCGGGGAGTGGCTGCGGGCGGCGGAGCGGACGCGTTCGGCCGGATTCGGACGTGTCCGGCCGGTGCGGGGGCGATTTCTAGGGTTTCGGGGAGGAAGGAGATCCGAATTTCGGGGGGTGTTTAAATAGGCATAGAGGGAGCTAGGAGAGTCCAAACGCTCTAGATGATGGAGCAGAGTTAGGTGGGTTTTGGGCCAAATTGGAGGGGTGTTGGGCTGCAACACACACGAGGCCTTTTCGGTCCCTCGGTTAACCGTTGGAGTATCAAACAAAGTCCAAATGATACGAAACTTGACAGGTGGTCTACCGGTAGTAAACCAAGGCCGCTTGGCAAGTCTCGGTCCAATCCGGAAATGTTTAATCCCCACACACAAAAGAAAGCTAGAAATGACCATCGGAGGAGAACGAAGCGCCGGAAAGCAAAATGAACAACGGGGAAAATGCTCGAATGCATGAGACGAACACGTATGCAAATGCAATGCACATGATGACATGATATGAGATGCATGACAACGATAACAACACACGGAGACAAAAACCCGAACCCGAGAAAATAAAATAACTTAACGCTGGAAACGGCAAGAGTTGGAGTACAAATTGGGAAAGTTACATCCGGGGTGTTACAACACTCCACCACTACGAAAGGATCTCGTCCCGAGATCTAGGACTGAAAGAACGCCGGGTACTTAGAACGGAGGTGATCCTCGCGTTCCCAGGCAGCTTCACGGTCGGAATGGTGTAACCACTTGACTTTGAGAAATTTGATTGACTTGTTGCGAGTCTTGCGTTCAGTCTCTTCAAGAATAGCAACTGGGTGCTCACGATAAGAGAGATCTTCTTGGAGCTCAATGTCCTCGAAGTTGACGGTGCGGTCAGGAGTCTTGAAGCACTTTCGGAGCTGAGAGACATGGAACATGTCATGAACATTTGCAAAGTTTGAAGGAAGCTCGAGTTCATAGGCGAGGTCGCCTCTCTTGCTGACAATCTTGAAAGGTCCCACGTATCTAGGAGCAAGCTTCCCTTTGATACCAAAGCGACGAGTACCTTTCATAGGAGAGACGCGGAGGTAAACATGATCTCCGATCTCGAAAGCCAAATCACGGTGCTTACTATCATAGTAGCTCTTCTGGCGGGATTGGGCTGCTTTGAGGTTATCTCGAATGACTTTGCACAATTCTTCCGCCTCTGTGATTAAGTCATTACCCAAAAGCTGACGTTCACCGGTTTCAGACCAGTTGAGAGGGGTACGGCACTTCCTGCCATACAGAATTTCAAATGGGGCCTTGCCCGAACTTGCTTGAAAACTGTTGTTGTAGGAGAATTCAGCATAAGGAAGACAATCCTCCCACTTCATGCCGAAGGAGATCACACAAGCCCTGAGCATATCTTCAAGAATCTGGTTGACACGCTCGACTTGACCACTAGTTTGAGGATGGAAAGTTGTGCTGAAGCGGATGTTGGTGCCCATGGCCTTCTGAAAAGAATCCCAAAACCTGGATGTAAAGATGTTGCCACGGTCTGAAGAGATCACTTGTGGAATACCGTGCAGAGAGACAATACGAGAGGTATAGAGTTCCGCCAATTGAGCTGCAGTGATCAACTCTTTGATAGGCAGAAAATGAGCCACTTTGGTGAGTTTGTCGATGACAACGAATATAGCATCATTGCCACGCTTGGACTTTGGAAACCCAGTCACGAAGTCCATTTCAATGTGGTCAAACTTCCATACTGGAATGGCAAGAGGTTGGAGGAGACCTGGTGGCCTTTGGTGTTCTGCCTTTACTCTTCTGCAGACATCACATTCATTCACGAATTGAGCAATCTCGCGCTTCATTTGAGTCCACCAATAAGCTTGCTTGAGGTCCTGATACATCTTCGTGCTCCCAGGGTGGATGGAGAGGAGAGAATTGTGAGCCTCATTCATGATCACTTTACGGAGGTCACCTTTGGGTACAACAATACGATCCTCGAAGAAGAGAGTGTCCTTGTCATCAAGGCGGTAGCACTTGTACTTGGGCTGACTCTTGGCAATCCCAATCTTCACCTTTTTCACCATAGCATCAAGAAGCTGGGCTTGGCGAATCTGATCTTCCAACGTAGGAGAGACTTGAAGGTTGGCGAGGAAACCTTGAGGAACAACTTGCAGATTAAGTTTGCGGAAAGCTTCATAAAGCTCGGGTTGATAAGGCTTGAGAATCCAACTATTGCAATAGGCTTTCCTGCTCAAAGCGTCAGCAATCACATTGGCCTTGCCTGGAGTATACTCGATACTCGGATTATACTCTTGAATCATTTCGACCCATCGAGTTTGCCTGAGGTTGAGATTAGGCTGAGTGAAGATGTACTTGAGACTCTTGTGATTAGTGAAAATGTCCACTTTTCTTCCCAATAGAAGATGTCTCCAAGTCAAAAGAGCATGCACAACTGCCGCCAACTCGAGATCATGAGTGGGGTGGTTCTTCTCATTAGGCTTCAACTGGCGAGAAGTATAAGAAACAACTTTCTTCTCTTGCATCAATACTGCGCCAAGACCTTGGAGAGAGGCATCACAAAAGACCTCGTACGACTTGGATTCATCAGGCGGAGTCAGAACTAGAGCAGTGATCAATTTCTCTTTCAAAGTGTTGAAAGCAATGTCACACTCCAGAGACCAAACGTACTTGATGTGCTTCTGGAGAAGATTAGAGGGAGGCTTCGCGATCTTAGAAAAGTTTTCAATGAATCTTCGACAGTAGCTTGCGAGACCGAGGAAGCTACGGAGTTGCTTCACGTTCTGAGGAGGTTCCCAATTCACAATTGCAGACACCTTCTCAGGATTCACGGCAATGCCCTTGGTAGAGATGATATGACCAAGATAAAGAACCTCATCGAGCCAAAATTCACACTTGGAGAACTTGGCGTAGAACTGATGTTCTTTGAGCTTATCAAGAATCAAACGCAAGTGCTTGGCATGATCTTCCTTGTTCTTGGAGAAAACCAGAATGTCATCGAGATAGACCAAAACAAAGTCATTGGTGTAGGCATTGAAGATGAATTTCATCATGTGAGAGAACGTCGGAGGAGCGTTGACGAGGCCAAAAGACATCACAATGTATTCATATGAACCAAAACTTGTCCTAAAAGTCGTCTTGGGAATATCTTGCTCACGAATACGAATCTGATGATAGCCCATACGGAGATCAAGCTTGGAGAATACTTGGGCACCTTTGAGTTGTTCGAACAGCTCATTGATGTTGGGAAGTGGGTATTTGTTCTTGATGGTCTTCTTGTTCACTGGACGGTAATCAACACAAAGTCGGTCCGTTCCATCCTTCTTCTTCACAAAAAGAACACCACAACCCCACGGAGAAAAACTAGGCCGGATGAGACCCATTTTCTCTTGAATATTGAGTTGCTTCTTCAGCTCCTTCAACTCTTCAGGTCCGAGCTTGTAAGGACGTTTGCACACAGGTTCCGTGCCAGGCTCAAGATCAATAACGAATTCAACTGGCCGGTGCGGAGGCATTCCTGGGAGCTCTTCTAGAAAGACGTCTTGATATTCGCAAATGACTGGAATTTGAGAGATGGCATCCAATTCACCCTTCTCATTGAGAGAAAACAGACGGATGGTATCGTCCGGAGCGGCAAAGATAATTACATCCTCAGACGAATGAGTCAATTGAATCTGCCTGGCAGCACAATCAAGATGTGCCTTGTGCTTAGAAAGCCAATCCATCCCGAGAATAAGATCAATATCCGAGTTACCAAGAACCACCGGAGAAGAGAGAAACTTGTAGTCACCCAAAGTGATAGAGACATCCAGGACGCAATTGTTAGAAGTCATTTGCTTGCCCGGAGACACAATCTTCAACGGAACAGGAATCCTTTCGGTCACAAAATCATGCTTGGCCACAAATGGAGTTGAAATAAAAGAAAGCGATGCACCAGTGTCAAAAAGAAATTTTGCAGGAACATCGTTAACAGGAAGGTTACCCATAATCACATCTGGTGAGTCCTCTGCCTGAGCTGCATTCAGCAAATTGACCTTGGTGTGCTTGGGGTTATGCTTGACCATAGCTGTACTTGCCGATCTGACAGGAGGAGGAGGAGGAAGACGCCTCTGGTTGAAACACTTGTTGGCATAGTGACCCTTCTGTTGGCACTTGTTGCATGTGACCTCTGAAAGCGGACGGTGATACGGAGCACTCGATCTTGGAGGTTGAGACGAAGTCTTGTTCTGAAAGCCAGGGTTGGGTGGGTGGGAAGAACCACTGCCACCTTTGCTCTTCTGCTGATACGGCTGACGGAACGGAGGAGGAGGAAGCCAATACTTCTGCTGCTTCATTACTTGAGTAGAGGAAGAAGGAGTAACATCTCTGACTCGCTTCTTCGAAGCATCACACCTCAATTGAGCAGCCTCTTGCTTCAATGCCATGTTGTAGAACTCATCGTATCTCAAGGGTTCAAAGAGGGCAAGAGCGAGCTGGATTTCTTCTCTGAGACCACCCCTGAACTGATATATCATGCTCTTCTCATCAGGTACGTCCTGCTTGGCAAAGCGGGCGAGCTTCTGAAACAACTTGTTGTAGTCATAGACAGACAAAGAGCCTTGCTTCAGGTTGCGGAATTCCTCACGCTTGCTTTCAACCACGCTCTGTGGAATATGATGAGCTCGGAAATCTCGACGGAAATCATCCCAAGTGATAACACGTCCACCTCTGGAGTCCTTGTACTGCTGGAACCATTCTGCAGCTTGATCTTTGAGTTGGAAGGAAGCGAACTTGACAAAGTCCTCAGGCTTGACGTTACTGCACTCGAAATGCTTGCATAGATCCACTAGCCAATCGTCAGCATCGGTTGCCTCAACACAATTGCTGAAAGTCTTTGGCCCGTTAGCAAGGAACTGGTTGAGTGAAGCAAAGTGATTCTGATTGCTGCCTTGATTCCCTTGGTTGCCTTGATTGCGCTCTTGAAGAATTTGCATGATCAACTGTGTGTTTGCATTGGTTGCGGCCATCACAGCTTGCCATGCCTCCGGAGGAGGTGGAGGTGGTGGCGGATCAGGATTCGGAGTCGTGCGCGTTGGAGGAGCCATCCTGAAGAGGTTGACCACCATTAGCACATTGACAGACAAATATTGAAGCTGAATCCAACGGAATGAAAATTGCAACATATAGTCTTCACATCCGAACAAAATGAACGAATGCATTCCTCTTGAAATGGTCACATATCCATAAATTGAGAAGCCACGTAGAATTAAGGTAGAGAAATAAATCAACAAGGTACGGATCAAGAACGAATAATCGGTAAGAAATCCCCATCTCAAACCAATATCCGTGGAAGAAGAACTAGAGCTACAAGAATTCCCACCTATGAAACTTCCGAACCTTTCCGGTTATGCAATCAGGTGTTGGAGATACAGGGGAAGCATAATATCTCACCCAAATCTAGCAAATCCTACATCCAGCTGTATCCATCCTTCAACACATAACCAAGAAAACTTCGGAAACCATCTACCTCAACCTTCGAAAAGCCTCCGTTATACAAGTTATGGCGATACTCCCGAACTCCCGCCCTAGTACTGGGTGGCATCGAGGTTATCTCACCAACGAACTGCATAAAAGAGATTTTTTATGTCGGCGTACTAAACTCAGGTATTCCAGAACTGCAATGATAAAATTATGATGACAACACCTCAGAGCTCAACTCCCCGGGACACTTCCACTAAACCCCTGATAGGAGGCACCAAGACAATGTTCTCATCATAAAACCATCGGAACGATTCCAAGATACCCGCGTGATCCTAAAAAAATTTAGTGAAATTTGAGAAGAGAAGAGTCAAAACTCTATGTCAGGATGCCTTACCAGAGCGATGAGGAGACTAAGAAGTAAAAAGAATTCCTAATCTCTCCGATATATAATTCCTAAAAGACTCAAAACATTTTTCTAGACACAACTCGTCCGCTAAAAATGATCAAGCAATGGGGCTCCTAAGGTCGGGGAAGGCTCTGATACCAACTTGTAACACCCTCAATGCGACTATATCTCCCACGTGTCGAGGCATGACTTAGAGGCATAGTCGCATCGAGGGTGTTACATGTGCATTCCTACATAGTCTCCCTCCACTCGGCCCCTCGCACCATCTTCTAGACCCCCACCAGATTTTGCCACATGTACAATCTAGCAGACTCCATGGTTGAACTTAAGCATAATGCACAAACCTCAAAACAACAGTGGTTCTCTTTTGTTCTAGAATCTTCCGTATCATAACTGCCCAAACTTTTTTCTAGTTGAATTGCCATTATTTGTTTTTACTTTATGCTTTACAATGCACAATTCCATGAATCATAAAATAGATTAAGGGCTTCTTTGATTCAAAGGATTCTCAAAGGAATTTTGGAGGATTCTAATCATTAGGAATTTTTCCTATCTTGGTTGTTTGATTTGTAGGATTGTAAACCATAGGAATTTTTCCATATGATTCATTTGCACTAGATTTCATAGGAAACATCCCATCCACTCAAACCTCTTTGAAAGAATTCTGCGTTTTTCTATGCACAATCAAACACTCGTACAATCATGTAGGATTCAAGACGACATTCCACTATAATCCCATGTTTTTCCTATTCCCGCGTTCTTAGCTTTTTTTATAAAAACTAATTGATTTTGAATGAGATGAACTATAAGAATTAAACGAAGGGCTACATCAGGCATATATGACTCAGAGCTTACATGTTATAGTGTGGTATTTATTCATAATTTGGTTGCAAAATCTGATGCGTGCAATGCACGTGTACCTTACTAGTACTTCGAGTATGTGCAAAACGCGTAAATTAGAATACCAATGGCACGCTACACAGTGTCTCTCTTATAGTTCATGAAGCCATGTGGCACATGTGGAGGCGTTGTCGTGACCTCCTTGCCTGGATTGATCACAGTGACGTGATGCTGGTTCCAGAAGAATGTACTCGTCCTCCCTAAGCCATACTGGCGGTACATGCACGAAGCGAAGATGTGCACGCACACCACACACGCACTCATTCCCTCGCACGCACACGCGGGTACACGGGCGGACGCAATTTTGTACCAAGATCCACCCCATGTGATAATTGACGCATGTAAAGTCGTTCACTTCATTGATGGTCAATTAATACAGCGCATGCAAATTGAGTGGACGTGAGGGCGGAAGAAAGACATTATTACTCCACTGCGCGCATGCGAGTAGTTAAATCGTGGGATGCTAGTAGTACTTCCATTGGTCTCCTTCGTATTTTGTGCCAATTTTTGACGGTAACATAATATTTACGCATTTGAGCAGTGTAGTACTTGAAATTTATGTTCCGCTAAACTCATCGGGAGCCGTTTCGGGCCTCGAAACCAAAACCATCAATTAATATTTACCTTCTTCCCATCACATTCGAAAGCCTGCTCACACCTACTAGTACGTACCAAACCTGAACGTGTTCCCACTATGCAGGTATTAGTACTAGTGCTAGTACTTAGGTTATAAAAAGGGGAACTACCTAACCGAAAATTACTCTACCTTTCCTCCTCATAAGTGCTTCTTCTTCGTCCGTCGTTGCCATGGTCGGTGAGCAGAGCTCTAGGTCGAGAACTACTTGTAACAAGGGAGCGGCAACCAAGGCCACAGAAAAAAAAGAGGGCTCGCCGCCACGCAGAGACCTCGAAAGATCTCTCACGAGCAGGCGATGGCTCCTAGGAGCGCCCTAGCCGTGGAGGCGAACATGCCGAGTCGGTGGAGCTGGAGTCGTTATCCCTCGACGGCATGCCCGGTTAGCTCAATAAGTAGAAGGAGTTCATCCAAGGCTTGATGGAGTTGCTGAAGGAGAGCCTCGACGACATGCCCGCTGAGCTCAGTCAGCAGGGGGAGTTGACCACCGGCTTGGTGATACTGCTGAAGAAGAGCATTGCCTCAGAGAAGAAGGCGACCGGCGAAATCATGCGACTTCAGGAGGACAAGGCGAAGCTCTGCCACGAGATCGTCCTGTTGAAGGAGAAGAATGCCGGCTGGAAGAAGCTGCATGAGAATAGTAGTTCCTCGATGAAGATGCTGCAGGCCCTCGTCATGGAACAGAAGGAGGAGTTGGCGAAGCTCCGCATCGAGCACCCGGCTGCTGTCAAGGTACGTAATGCGGCTGTGGAACAGATGATGAAGGCTCGCGTCGAGAAATCCCGCATCATGGACACAATGATGAAGATGGCGGAGGAGACGCACAAGGAAATGGAGGTCGTGGAGGCGATGAAGAAGCAGTTACGACTCCACGGTGAATTAGATCATTTGGGGTGATAATCTTCCTTCTTCTTTTGCTCCTGTGTTTCATCTTTTTCTTCGGGTGTTTCACCGCACGTGTCACATTCTCTGCGAGGCATGAATAGAACAATGGTTTTTTTAGGGAATGAATAGAACAATGCTAACAATGAGATGACTAGCAAATTAAATCATTTTTTATCGCCATATGGCACTGGGCTGCCGTGTTTCGTGCTCCTCCTTCGCAGTACTACTCCAGTGGAAAACTTGAGTATACCGCACGGTTCTTTGCTCCTCCTCGATCAGGTCATCGGTGCATTTATACGAGCAGTCAAATCACAAGGCCCCGCCTTCCAGCAGTAATGAGCCGTCAAATCACAAAGGCCCTCGCCTCTCGTGAAACCAACCAAGCTAGACTGCCTCGCCCTCTAGCCTTTTAAAAATGTATACTTTTGTACAACAGTGGTATCGATGGATTGCGCCATGGAGCAAAACTTGAAATTAAAAAAAAGGTGGTACATATAGAGAGCGCTCGTCGCCAAATTATGCATATAGTACTATTAAAAAGGCTAGTCACAATAATGGTGTCCAGCACAACCCACCCCTCAAATAAAACTAGGAGGGTGCTTGGATACGTTTTAGTCCCATGACTAAAAGTAGTAGGACTAAAATATGCTAGCCTCACCCATGCTTGGATCCAAATACTAAAAAGGCTAAAATCAAGTTAATGAGCATTTATTATCCTCCAAACCCTCCAATCCAGAACTTGCCTATGTTAAAGGAGAGGAGTTAAATGAGTAGAGAGAGGACTAATCCACATTTTAGTAGGGGTACCCCTGACTAAAAAAAATTTTAGCCCCTCTTTAGTCAGGGGTGCTTGGAACTTTAGCCTCTTAAAGAGACTATTTTTAGTTAGACTAAAATAAGTCCCTTGGATCCAAGCACCCTCTAAGCATCCTGGAATTCTTTGACAAAACTAAGCACCCTGAAATTCTTTGACAACTAAACTGCTGGCTATATGATGTTGGCCATATATATTGTACGTATATAATGTGAAGAAACGAGTGGTAGTACTATACCAACTAAAAGATGAAATGTAAGAAATACTAGTATGTACGTACTGAAGAGTTAAAGTAACGAGAAGAAACATAATTGCGACTTGGTGGAGGGAGGATCGTCTACCACAGGTGAACAAACAAATTGTGACTTGACGCGTTATGTTAAATTAAAAAAAGAGGCAAACCATGTGGGGCCTACCTTAGAGGCAAGGCTCTATACACTGGAGTACTTTTGATGTGTCCCGTCAACTCGCAGAACGAGGAGAAGCTTGCTTAGTATGCCGTCTCCCCCACCCACGGGCGCGGTGGCTCGCAGGATGAGGTGAAGCTAGCTTACGAGTAGTAGTACTACTACTACTACTGTACGCCTTTACGCCCGCTCCCTCGCCCATGTGTGTGGTGGCTCGTAGCACGAGGAGAAAATTTTACTACTCCCTCCGTTTTGTCCTTGAGGAAGTTCTTAAAATCGTGGCACTCGACGTCGGCATGGCATATGTGCTATACCAAGCAAACGTTATGTACGCAAACCTGGATCACCGCGGGCTTCTTCCTCTCTTCGTCCTTTAGATTCTTCTCTCGTCCCAGGACTATCGTGTACTCAACATCTAGCCCAGCGGCCCACTCATCATCTGAGTTTTCGAACATGTGTCTGAAGCGAGAAAGGCATCCTTTCACCGTCGCGGAAGAACGGGTGTAGATGACGTCAAACTCATCGCCGATGATGGTTCTAACCTTGTACTCACCGCCGATCGTGGAGATTTGGGACGCCATGGATTTGGGAGGAGGGTTAGGATTAGTGGAACTGCCGTAATGTGAATGGACGGGATGACTAGGAGCGAACCGCCGTAGTATTGAAGGACGTGCGGGGACGAGTAGGAGCGAACTGCCAGCGTGCGAACGGCAGGGTAGTGCTTTCCATTCTCCCATGATACGGGCTTCCGAGAGCCCTTGGATCTGAGATCGAACGGTTGCATGGCGTGATTCTAGACCTATGGGTGAATATCCTATCCTGGAGGGTTATTCTGCAAATTTTTACAACTCTAACCAACCAGATGAAATTCGTGCAAACACGGACTGATTTCATATAAGCATGAAGGATTTCGTATAAAAAGCCGGATCTTCATATAAACATGATGGATTTCATCACATTTACATGAACTAAGAGGTGCCAATCCGGCTCTCTTGTATATTTAATACTCCCTCCATCCGGAAATACTTGTCCTAGAAATGGATGTATCTAGACTTATTTTAGTTCTAAATGGCCGCCCGTGGATCCCTTTGTCTTCCTCATGTCCGTCAGACACTTGCGGGGTCGACGAAGGTCCTCGGAAGAGACGAAGCAGCAAAGAAACCACCTGAATCCACGGTCGTCGCCTCAGCGGTGGCCTTCATGGGTCCCAAGTGGCGGCGGCCTCCCGTGTTCTACTTCTCCTCGATGATGGCGGCGGACACAGAGGGCGGACGGGAGGAGCTCGGCCGGTGTTGCATTTAATCCCGGCCCGCTCATGAACGGATGTGTGGCCGGAATAGGATTCTCGGTTTGCATGCGGGTTTAACGGAGGGGTTTAATGGAGGCACCGGGCATGCAGCGGGCGGCGCAGTACTATTCGATTTGACAGCAATAATGAGCCGTCAAATCACAAAGGCCCTCGCTTCTCGTGAAACCGACCGAGCTAGACTACCCCGCCCTCTAGCCTTTTAAAATATGTATATACTCCACTTTTGTACAGTAGTAGTATCGATGGATTGCGCCATGGAGCAAAACTTGAAATTAAAAAAGAGGTGGTACATATAGAGAGCGCTCGTCGCCAAATTATGCATACAGTACTATTAAAAAGGCTTGTCACAATAATGGTGTCCAGCACAAGTGCACAACCCACCCCTCAAATAAAACTAAGCACCCTGGAATTCTTTGACAAAACTAAGCACCCTGAAATTCTTTGACAACTAAACTGTTGGCTATATGATGTTGGCCATATATATTGTACGTATATAATGTGAAGAAATGAGTGGTAGTACTATACCAACTAAAAGATGAAATGTAAGAAATACTAGTATGTACGTACTGAAGAGTTAAAGTAACAAGAAGAAACATAACATAGTTCTGCTGGGGGCTCAGCACAACACACCCCTCAAATTAAATTAAGCACACCTGAAATTAAACTTTGCAACTATTCCGGTAGGCACTGCATTAGAACCACCATGAGCAACGACACTGCCACCTTACGCGGAGTCCTCGTCCACATCTTCGACTTCGTCCTTGTCCCTCTTCCTCTTGGCCGATACTTCTTTGCTTGAACCGCACACTTGGTTGTTGCTCTTCATCCAACCCTTGTAGATATTGAAGCAAAGGTAGATATCCATTGCAGCGTAGTGGATGTGGTCTATATCTAGTACATTCTGCTGCCATGCATGACGATGAAACGTGTATGGAGGTTTCTCCAGTTTACCGTATGAAGGATGAACCATGGCTCCTGCCAGGGTTAGCATTGAAGGCTGACGAGAGGACACCAGCCGATTCTTCTGGAGGTCGAATGTGTTGCCTACAACGAGGCCTATCCGACGCAGGACTTTTTTGTCGTTACCAAAGTCTACAGTAACGAATTTGACTAGGTTGCTCTCGAGGAAGTCCTTAAAATCCTGGCACTCAACGTCGGCATGGCATATGTGGTAGACCAAGCATAAGTCATGCACGCAAACCTGGATCACGGCGGGCTTCTTCCTCTCTTTGTCCTTTAGATCCTTCTCTCGTCCCAGGATTGTGGTGTACTCAACATCTAGCCCAGCGACCCACTCATCATCTGAGTTTTCGAACATGCGTCTGAAGCGAGAAAGGCATCCTTTCACCGTCACGGAAGAACGGGTGTAGATGACATCGAACTCATCGCCGGTGATGGTTCTAACCTTGTACTCACCACCGATCGGGGAGATTTGGGATGCCATGGATTTGGGAGGAGGGTTAGGATAAGTGGAACAACCGTAATGTGAATGGACGGGACGACTAGGAGCGAACCACCGTCAAAAAAAAGAAGGACGTGCGGGGACGAGTAGGAGCGAACTGCCAGCGTGTGAACGGCAGGGTAGTGGCTTTCCATTCTCCCATGATACGGGCTTCCGAGAGCCCTTGGATCTGAGATCGACCGGTTGCATGGCATGATTTTAGACCTATGGGTGAATATCCTATCCTGGAGGGTTATTCTGCAAATTTTTAGCAACTTAGCATGCGACCGTTTGATCTTAGATCCAAGGGCTGCCAGCAGCCCGTATCATGGTCGCGCCTACCACGACTGTCGCGTCGCTCATGCGGTCGCGCCCTTGGACATTTAACACGGTGCGTTAGGCTATCTGATGTTGGCATGTCATACATAGTCATCACTTAGTCACTCGTACTACAACAAGGTTTTGGCTATAAGGTTGGCTATAAGTGTATTTTTTTACTTCTCTCTATCTCTTTCTTCGTACTCCCTCTGTCCCATAATATAAGAACATTTTTGACACTAGTGTAGTGCCAAAAACGTTCTTATATTATGGGACACAGGGAGTACTAGTATTTATTGCATTTGCCAAGGAGTGACCTCTTCCAATGAAATGGTGTTGCTAAGTTTGCTTCATTTAATTAGCTATAGACTCAAAATTGTCTTTTCACCTAGGTACACGTGCTTAGCACCGTTTCTTCCTTGGGTCACCAAACTAGTCTCTCTCTTCTTGATTAACTTGCCACATTAGACTTTATGCCTATGTGGCAAGCTTAAGCACCTGTAGGAGCAAGTAAAAGTAAGTATAATAGTGTGCTTTACATGGCATTTTTGCATATGTGGAGGAAAGAGAGGTAAGGAAAAAGTGGAGAAGTGGGCTCTCACGCAAGAGCCAGCCTCTACTACATGGTGGAGCATTGGGAGAGGCACCTGTATGGAGGTGGTCAGGAATCGGGAGACTCACGCCGGTCGTAGCGCCGCAGTTAAAATGATAATGGCAAGTCAAATCATGGGGCCCCACCTGTCCAGTAGTAACTCGCTGTCAAATCACACAGCCCTACGTTTGCAGCAGCCTACTCCCTCGTCTTCTCGCGTCTCTGTCGAACCGACTAGGCAGAACTGCCCCGCCGCCTACCGCGCAAGAAAACCCCCACCCTCGACTTTTAAATAGTATACAGTATACTAATTTTGTATACATGGATTGCGCCCGTGCCATGGAGCAAAGCGTCTAGAAAACAGCGGTAAACATGTATGGAGTATATAGCACGCCCGTCACGTTCGCGTCGCACCCCAGACGGTCGGTCCATCTGGCACGCTGCTCAACGAATGGAACACGCGTCATATTGCGTTTGCACACACATGTGGGACAGCAATTGAGAACCGACCATAGGCACACTCCCCGGCCCCGCAAGTCGGGTGACTTAATAGAAGAGGGAGATGAGTGATAGTACTAGAGAAGTGTTGTACTACGTTGGTGCCTGGACGATCCCTGCAAGACACGGAAGATCAGTTCGTCCATGCATGTGACCAGGCTCTAGCAGACACGCCTGGATTGGCTATCATCTACATATCGTGCAGGTTGTGTTGTACATGGCTGTAGTTGTGGTGAGAAATCTAAAAAAAGGTTTCTTGTCATCTCGCAAAATTAGGTGTCATGTGCTTCAGATCACTGCGAGGGTTAAACAGTGACAACTGAGTTGGGCTAGTCATTGGGGGCACATGCACGAACAGTGACTACTCGGCTGCCATCTAGGTCAAGCCGGCTATGTTAATTAGGACATCTATCAACGGACCCCTTTTCTACGAGTTTATCTTTAATTTGAGGCTTTTTCCTCGTCTAGTTTGTCCGTCGGGATTCATGTTGTCTCCTTTGGGCAGTGAGGTTATGATTTCTTCTCATGTGGCATTTTTTCGTGTTATATGTTATAATCCGGCGCTTCAGATCAAAATGACGACAACTGCGCCTCCGGGCCACGTGCATGAAGACTTCTCGACAGTCATTGACGAGGTCAAGCCGGCTCCGGTGGACAAAAGAAAACTAGTACTACTCCACTATATAGGCAGGAGCCTCCGCGCTTGCTTGCTAGTGTTGCTCTCTTCACACTGTCTCGGCCTCTCCAGATCTAAACACGACAGCGGTGGCCACACACTCTCTCTCTCTCTCTGCTCACCACTGGTCACAGATCCAGCCGGATCCTCTCCGCCGGGGAAGGTGAGAAGGTGCAACGTTCACGCGGTCGTCCTCGGCGACGGCTCTTACCCACTGCTAGGCGCATCCCGGTCAGCTTGCCTTGCCGTTCTCTCCCAAGCGCCGTTGGCGAGGGAGGGCCTCTGACCCCTTCTTCCTCGCTGCTGTAGTGTGGGCAGATCTGGCCTCCCGCCGCCCACCTGGCGACATCCCGGCGACCATCAGGTATAACTTCCTTCGAAACCGGCCTTACTCTACTTCCCGAGCTCCTGACGTCGCTGCATTTGTATCTTTTACTATTTCTCAGGCCCCCTCGTAGATAGAATCGATCGGCTGTTCGAAAACCACCTAATTTTTTTACGTTCAAGAGGTAAAACTAGTTCATGCACTCGAATCTAGTACTACTTGGTTCAAACAAGGAAGAAAGGGGGTGGGGGTGGGGGAGGATTTGTTACCTGAATCTAGGACTTGGTCGAAAGAGGAAATAATGGGGGCAAAAAGTAGCAGAGACTGGCTATCCAACTGGTCTCTAGGGAAATAAAGGGAAGCGCAGTACAAACTCAATATAAACCCGATCTATTGGTTGAAAAAGGAAAGAAAGTGGGGACTGGGGGACAAGTCAACAGAGTAATTCCAGCACTAGATTTTCTAGCCTCACACAATATAAGGTGGCTATACCGAAAAAAATGGGACCAACCCAGATATCATGTTCTGATGTTTGTTGCCCCGAGCCACTCTTATGTAATGCCACTGATAAAATGTAGCAGTCGCACTGTTAAAAGTAAGGACACATTAAACCAATGTTGTTTTCAATGTAATGCCTCCAGTAATATGAATCAATGGCACTTCTTTACATGTCCTGCTAAAATTTCCCATTAAGATAAGTTGGTTCTTTTCGTTAGAAATGCAACTGTCCTGGTCCACCTACTCTCCCGTGCCCAAAGTAATGTCGTATTTAATGGTTGTCATAGTTAATCCTAATGCCCACACTAATATCTAGCAATGCCAGTGCTTTAGAAATTGCTACTGTCCTTGTAGGATTGCCATTCAGATAAGGAACATGCTTCTTTTCATTTGATGCATGTTTCATCACTTTTTAGTCACCCTCCTTTCCACCTTTTTTGTGCAAACAGAGATATACATTTCACGCTCGATCTTAGTTGAACTGCACAAATGGTATCCAAATTATAGTTGAGCATTCCAGGAGCTTCACAACCAACCTTGATGTTGCTCAATTTTATTGCAACTAATGAAGAAGAAGCTTTGTGGGTTTCATTTTCTGATGGAAATGGAACCAGGGCTGGAGCCCTTTTCTTAAAAAAATTGAAGAAGAAGCTGCTAGCTCACGGGGCATTGCTTCATTTTAGGTGAACTACACCAAAAGGTCCCATGAATTGAATCATCCATGTTGGTGACTGAAAGAGCCAGCTTCAGCATCCCAGTCTAAGCACCCCCGGCCTCCATGCTTGCGACGCACGGTACACCTCGTTTCCCACCTGCTCGACCCTAGTGTCACTGATAAAATGAAGTAATAATACAGTTAAAATAAAGCGAGTGTCATCTCTATCATTTCATTTCCAATGTAGATAAAGAAAGTGCTTCTCTTTGTTAATGTATGTTTCATCAACTAGTCCCATTGTTAATGTTTAAGCATTTATGCAAACTGGGGTGCTTAATTTTAGTTGATATGTACAAAAATGGAGATTTGAATGTCTAAGGCGCCTCCTTGTACTACCGCTGTACACTGATGTTCATCACTGGCAGAAGGTGTATCTGGGAGACTTGGGACGATGTCCAGTATGAGGCGTACCGTATGAGGCGTCGCAAGGCCCATCTCGCCCTCGCAGCATGGCATACTATGATACTATCGCAATATTTTCTTCTATTTATTTTGTGTGCTTCATCAACTAGTGCCACTATAATGTAATCACGCTTTTTCATTATCTGTGCAAGTAGGGTTATTCAGCTGCATTTTGGTGGAACTGCACAAATGTACGTATGGAACCGGCATATATGCAGAGTGCGAGGTGTGCCAAGTAAAAATTACCGACACCAACCATGCTGCATGCACGCATTGGCATCCACCACCACCAGTGGGATGTGTGGCGCTCTCTGTGGATAGATCTTTCTCGGCAGCAAATCATCTAACCAAATACTAGTAGCTTATATTGGCAGTTTTCTAGGGAGTACTCTTTTCTGAAAGAAGCACCAATCTATTTTTCTTTATTTGTACACTGTGTCACAACTTTGACCCAAAGGTCCAGAGCTATTTTAGGGTGATTGGCGTAGTACTCGGAGACTGATTGTAAGCATGATTTTCATTAGCTGTCACACTAATTGTAAGCATGAGCAGGTGGAAGATTAGGTTAGTGTGAAGCTTACCTTAAACCCTACCACCGCCGTTGAAACGAGGCGAGCGTCGAGGGAACCGTGGAGAACGCCGGGGAAGCGACGTCGCGCCATCCGGCCTCCTCTTGCGGTGGGAGAACGAATACTCCTGTGGCTCCGGCTGGCTCTGCACCCTCACGAATGGCACACCATACTCGATCGATTCATTATCCTCTGGGTGCTCGACCTTCGACCTGTACGCCCACCACCTTTGCCTAACTATCGCCTCGGGCTAATCTGTCCGCTCCATCACCCAGAGGAGATACTCGATGAACTCGGAGGACTGCGGTGTGACTGCCGCCGAGGAGTACATGTACATCGCCGCCCTCATCGCCGCCGTCTCGCTCTTTCGCATACATTGCCACATGGCCCGCACCATCCTTGAAATCTCTCACTCATTGTCAAACCAACTAAGGATCTCCTTCAACCTGGCTAACTTTGCCTGGTCGCCGCCGGCGATCTGCCTGATTCGCTGTTGCATCCTCTCCATAGATGTCCTTCTGAGTGGTCCGGTGCTAGCTTTGGAAGATGGGAGGAGAGACGGTGGTCTTGCAATAGAGAAGAGGGAGAGGTGAGGCGGTGGTTTTGGAATGGAGATGATGGAGAGGAGAGAAGGTGGTTTTGCAATGGAGAAGATCAGAAGAGGGAGAGGCGAGACGGTGGTTTTGGAATGGAGATGAAGGAGAGGAGAGGAGGTGGTTTTGCAATGGAGAAGATCAGAAGAGGGAGAGGCGAGACGGTGGTTTTGGAATGGAGATGATGGAGAGGAGAGGAGGTGGTTTTGCAATGGAGAAGAGGGAGAGGAGCATGCAGCAGCGATTTAGGATTGGACAAGAGGGTCAGCGCACTGTGACTGGATCAAAATCAAAATCAATTTACCCTTTAATTAAGAAAGCGACCCCACATTAACTAGTCTCCCTTTTATTCTGGGTCATAATTGACCATGATTTTCGCACATAAAATATATGTTATACGTTGCAAAAATAATATAATTTGAAAGTACATTCAGATACGAACCAAACGATACAATTTTTGGTGACATGCATTCACATTTTGCTTGTCAAATACAGTACATGGTCAAACTTTGACCCAAAATACGCAAAACAACAAAAAAATACTTCCAAGACCAGCGCCGCTCTTTCGCTCTTCTCCTCTTAAACTACTGCCGCTCCTCTCCTGTTCCAATCTAAATGCAGCGCCGCTCCTCTCCTCTTCCATTTCAAAACCACCGCCCCTCCTCTCCTGTTCCAGTCCAAAACCAGCGTCGCTCCTCTCCCGTTCAAATCCAAAACCAGCGCTGCTCCTCTCCTCTTCCATTCAAAAACCACCGCCGGCGAGTGAAGGTGCTGTGGAGAAGTAGATCGATGGAGGAGTACAACCGATACGTGAGGATCGCAGACGGTGACCCTGTGAAGCTAACTAGGATGTTGGAGATACAGTCTTGGTTTGACAACAAGGACCAACTAGCGGCGACGGCGACATCCATGGCCAAATATCTGCAACAGAGTGAAAAGGCGGCGATACTCCTGGAGGGAGTCGCGCCGGAGTACATAGAGCTGCTCCTCTGGGCCATGGAGCAAACAGATTCACCGAATCCGATCGCGAGGGAGCAGTGGTGGGAGTATCGATCCCAGATGGAGCATCCACCAGAGATTGACGGATCGAGCATCTATAGGGTGCCGTTTGTGAGGGCGTCCTGCCAGAGCGAGCCGGTGGAGTCTTCGTCGACCGAACCCAACTGCAAGAGGAGAAAAGCAGTTGGCCCAATGACGCTTCCCCGCCATCGTCTCCCTCGCCGTTCACATCGTCTCACGTGGCGGCTGTCTGCCGCCGAGGAATAGGAGGGGGATCCCTCCCCCAGCCCAATAGTCAGGCAGGTTGTGAATTGTCAGGAGGAGCTTAGGGTTGTCAATATTTGCAGGTTGTGAATTGTGTTTTGTGTTGTGTATTTTGAGAGTACTTTCAGATATGAATGTCTTTTGAATTTCAGATTTGCAGTATTGAGCATATGAAGTATTTTATGAATTCTAGAGATCTATTTTTAGCACTTAAAAAAATGTAGTTTCATAGGAGTATAAAAGTGCAGACAATGTGATTCTCGGAGAAGAAACTGCAAGTTTCAGTTTCAGATAAGACACTGAAAGTTCAGTTTCAGATAAGAACCTGCAACTTTCAGAGGTAGAGCATTTATATTAACACGGCCTTTTCAAACAGGGTTAACATCATGTTGAAAGTTTTATTCATGGTCGAAAATGGAACTACCAGCCAGTTAACATCATGCTGATCAACATTCATGCATAGCACATCTTCATATGATGCACAGTCAAAATGCCCACACAATGTCGAGTGTGCGAAACACAGAGAAAACGTGGGACGAAGTTTTGGCAAGTGTTGGACGTGGTTTTGGGCTGCCCCATCTAGGCTTTCATTTTTAACATGCGCGGCCCACGACCTCGGATGGGAGGTCCATAGGCCTGTTTGTATTTTCTTAGGGCCGTCATGTATCGACCGACCTATGGACCTCCCATCCGAGGTTTTATTTTTGGCAGCCCAATTTATGTATTTTTTGAAAAAAAACGCAAAGGTCTGTTCTATTTTTCTATATAAGAATAGGAACGCCAGGTCCAACTTATGTTTCCCTTCTAACTATATTATATATATTTAAATTATTTTATATATTATATATTATTTTTATTGTCATCATATATTTAACAGATACTTACATATGTAAGAAAACAATATCCCACATCTTATTAACTTATAAAAATAATTTCTTAACAAATAAAATCCTGCATTGTTTTGGCACGAAAATCCTAGTGATTGTGTACAAAAGCTTGGTAAGATTTAAGGACGAATGTAATAATATCACTTATTATTTAAATATATTTATAACAAAATGCTCAGCCCCTTTTTATTTTTTGATAACATTGCTGGCCCAACCCAACATTATAATTAGAATCAGCGCAGCAAAATCGTGTATTTTGAGAAAGTGCAAATGGCCTGTAATTTTTTAGGAAATAAAATAAATGGGCCGCATGGACGCTACATTATTTGTTCACCCAGCCCAGCTAATGGTTGTAATTCAAAAAAAGATCAAATTGACTGTAAATTCTACCGCGAAAAAAAAGACTATAAATTCTGAAAAAATGAGTTGAATACGTGCCACATTTTTGGAGGCTGAAATGTGGGCCAATAGGTCGAAGCCAACGCAAGTCGTTGTCAATTTAGTCAACAAATGATTCTGACATGTTAGCCGTTGGATTTACATCCAACGACCGGCATCCATCTTCAATCTCTCGTCTTCTTCCTCCAGCGCCGCCGGGACCACCTCCCGCCTCCTGCTGCTAGCAGCTCTGCTTAGCACACTTCGCTATGAAGCGCTACTCCACCGTTGGCCAGGCCATCCCTTCACCCGTCCACACCTCCTATTCTTCTCCACCGACTGCCGAACCACACCGCACTAGAACCAGTTAACCCTCATACACCTCTCCGTCTGCGACTCTACTCCCGCGTCTTCCCATCTCCGGCTCGTTGCTGTCCGGGGCCTCGCCGTCATCCACCACCTTGGATGCGCTCAGTGCGGCGTGGTCAACGAATGACACCATCGAAAGTAGACTGTCTATGGAGAGGCTGACAGCTGGGTCCACGGACGCACACAAGGAAATGCCTCCTTATTACGCGCAAAATAATGATTCCTTCACCTGACATCTAGGACCCATCAGAAGGGCCTCTGTATTTCGCGAAAATAACGTGCCCCCCGCTGACATGTTGAACCCAGCAGCTATCTTCGCACGCAAGGAAGTGCCTCCTTATTACGCACAAAAAAATGAATACTCCCCCTGCCAGCTGGAACACAGCATAGTGGGAGGCTGACTTGTGGGCCTACCAAGTTGACGGGGACGGAGGGCTTTGTCAACTTAGTCAATATGAACGATTCTAGCTCCTGTTACCATACGATGTTCATCCAACGGTCGTAGTGCTTCTTCAACCTCTGGTCTTCTTGCTCCAGCCGCCCAAACCAGCGCCGGTCATGTCACGTGCTCCTGCCTCCCGTGGCGGGTTGTGATGTCGCGGAGGCCTCACCGCCCCCTACTACTCCCACCGCTGGCCAGGCCATCCCTCTACTCACCCACACCTCCTGTTATTCTGCGGCGACAGCAGCCTCACACCGCAGCCGAACCAGTGAACCCTCGTACTCCTCTTCGCGTGGGCATCCACTGCTGCGTCTTCCCCGGCTCCGAGTCGTCCCCTTCCTAGTCCTTGCCGTTTTCCACCGCCGTGGTGCTCTCGGCACGACGTGGTCAACATTCTCAAGGAACGACTTCCATCGGACATGGACTGTATGTGGAGAGGCTGACAGCTGGGTCCACGGACGCAGCAAGGAAGTGCCTCCTTATTACGCGCAAAATAATGATTCCTCCACCTGACAGCGGCGACCCACCGGACAGGCCACCGTATTTCGTGAAAAAACGTTTCCCCTTGACTGCTGGGACCCACCAGCTACATCTTCGCACGCAAGGAAGTGCGTCCGGGCAAAAAACGATTCGTCCCCCTGACTGCTGAGACCCACCAGCTATATCTTCGCATGCAAGGAAGTGCGTCCGGGCAAAAAAACGATTCGCCCCCCTAACTGTTGGGACCCACCAGCTACATCTTCGCATGCAAGGAAGTGCCTAACAGTCGGGACCCACCTGGTCGAAGCGTACGTAGCGTTGTCATTCTGGTCATGAACGTGTACGTACATATATACTCGTGGATGTAGAGGCGCGCACGTGTCGTAGTAGAGGCGCGCACGTAGCATGTACACGTACGTACAGCGGCCAGGGTGGAGGAAAAAAAATACGGCCACGTATGTGTACATACGGGCGGGGTCTCGAACGCCTACTCGCACATACGTACGGCGAGGGCTCGTGTACATGGCTGGGTCAAAACGGAGAAACAGCGTCGTCGTGTTCATGGGGAGGCAACGGAATGCATCGTGTTCATGGGGAGGCAACGGAATGCGTCGTGTTCATCGGGAGGCAACGGAATGCGTCGTGTTCATCGGGAGGTAACGGAACGAGCCAACCGGTTGGGTCGGAACGGAATGCGTGGTTGTGCTCATCGGGAGGGCTTGGACGGAACAGGCGATGGAAACGAGGCCTGGCGTACCGCACAACGGAGGAAACGGACCTCCTACGGTCGAAACGGGGGTCCTGTTGATCAGGAGGGGTGTGGTGTACCACAAAAGGGAGGAAACGGACCTCCTACGGTCGAAACGGGGGTCCTGTTGATCGGGAGGGGTGTGGCGTATCGCAAAACGGACGAAACGGACCTCCTACGGTCGAAACGGGGGTCCTGTTGATCGGGAGGGGTGTGGTGTACCGCAAAACGGACGAAATAGACTTGTGTTGGAGCGCTACGGTCGAAACAGGGGTCCTGTTCATCGGGAGGGGTGTGGCGTACCGCAAAATGGGACTCCACTGGATACTGTTCATCTCCACCGTCGACCTCCTCCAGCCTCCACGGGCTCCTGTTCATCCAGCCTCCACGGGCTCCTGTTCATCCAGCCTCCACTACGCGCTACTCCACCGGCTGCTGTTCAACCACCCCTCCACCGTCTACTGTTCATCCAGCCCTCCACACCATGGGGTCCTGTTCAACCACCCCTCCATGGGCACCCCTCCACCGTCTACTGTTCATCCAGCCCTCCACCACACCACGGGGTCCTGTTCATCCAGAGGCAACGCCACCGCTCACTGTTCATCCAAACCCCCCGCAACGCTCATTGTTCATCCAATCGATCGGCTTCAGTTAGTAGCAGTAGCGAAGGAATCGCTCGATCGGGTTCAGTTAACAGCCATCGATCGATCACTTGGGTTCAGTAACGCGTAGCCTGCAGTGCAATCGCTCGGTTTCAATTAGAGCCCAACGCCTCGCTCGGGTTCAGTTAGAGCCAACGCCTTGCACACACGCGTGTACGTGTACGAGAGAAACGCGCATCGCTCGGCCCCTGACCTCCCACCGTAATCGGGAACTCCCCGAAATTTTCCTCGCCCTCGCTTCTACCACGGTTTTTCCGTCAAGGACGGCCCAAAGAATGTCATGGAGCTGCGTCTCCAGCCCGCCCAGGACGAATAGCCCATTTTCTGTCATGATTTTTTGTCATAGAAGTAGGAGCCCACCACATCTATGATGATACCGGGTTTTGTCACAATTATCGTCATAGAAGTGTCATATGTATGACAGAAAAAAATTCCGTTCGGCCCAAAATGTTACTGATGTGTCTTTTTTTGTAGTGCCACTAGGTGTAGTCCCCGAGACCGCGGTCGACTACTGGCAGTCGACTGGGGTCTAAGAATCTTTTTTTTCATACTCATTGGGCAGACCATGTTGAGTGGAAAACCGGACCAGTGGGAGCACGCCAAGTGCACCCACTGGGTGTAGTCCCCGAGACTACTGTTGAATGTTTGATTCGGCGGTAGTATTAGAGCAATTTTCGCTATGGTTGACCTTTGTTTCTATCGACTGACATATCTTATTTGCTGACCACAGAAATCTTGTGATCTTGGGGCCCAATTTGCTGAATTGGAGAAGAAGCAGATCAGCCTCAACCTCGACCTAGAGCTGGCCAAGAATAACTCGTCGACTATCCACCTTATGACTTTTTTTAGTCCCTTGAACCGAGTGACTCCACTCGAACAGATGTGCGTAGTGAAAACCGCCAACTCCAAGCTCATATGAAGAATGTTATTTCTTTAGAGAAAATGAAGCAGGCTTTGGAGAAGAAGGATTCAGACCTTGCCGCAGCACAAAAGGAGGCGTGAGAGAAAACAGCACTTGCTGATAAGAAGTTGGCCTCATTCAATAAGTTGGAAGAGGAGAACTCCAAGTTGAAGATTGCTATTGCTGAAGCCAACAAGGAGGTTGCGAGGCTGAAGAAGGACAAGGATACCTTGACTGACAAGGTTGGAAATATCATGATGAAGAAGGGCGAACTGGAGGCTTATCTAGGACGGCTTGATGAGAAACTGATCTTGAAGCTTGAAGGTACTTCCTCTCATCCGATTGATTTGCCATTGTTGACTCATTATTGAACTGTCGACTCACCGCTTTTCCGACTGTGCAGAACTCTTTCAAGACTTTGAAGCGGAGACTGGGCGGATCGAGACATGTCTTGACCCCATAAACTCTCCTGTCAAAGATGATGTCGTGATGAACATGCTGTGATTGGATTCTCGACTAGACAGTGCTGTGGATTATCTTGCTCGTCTGAAGGTGGCGATGTTGCGGATTTACACTGAACTCTGGCCCCGAGCGGAACTCCAGAACGATCTCGAGTCTCTGATGACTCGACTGAATGAAATCCCTGGTCGAGTGCAAGAGTGGAAGAAGTCGTCTGCTCGCTGTGGCGCCGATGTTGCTCTGTTGTTGGTCCGATTCCACTACAAGGATGTTAGAGAAGACAAGCTGGCGGCTCTCAAGGTTGCTAACACCAAGAAGCTCAACTTCCCTTCCTTCATGGACACCTTCATCGATGTCGCCACTCGTATCGCAGACAGCATCGACCTTGACAGCTTCGTCGAGCCAGCAAGTCCTCCTCCTGCTGAGTGAACAAACATTATGCCCCACCTTTATTTGCCTCGGAATGTCGAGTGGTTTTGTAACTGTTAAACTCTTGTAGGCCTGATGCCTGAGTACTTCTGCCCGCTGTGGTCCTGAACCTTTGCGGGATTTATCTGAACTTGGTTTTCTTTGAATATGATGGCTTTGCCTTTATCGCTTTCGGATGTTTTTCTATTCTGAGTGGAACTTGACCCTCTCACTCTTCGTCGAGTGGCTCTGATGATGTGATCGATCGACACCTCGTCGTCCTTGTGGATCGGGATGGAGCGCACATTGTACTCGTGATGCATCTCTCATGATGTGTTCAGTCGACACCTCGTCGTCCTTGCAGATTGGGATGGAGCGTATGTTGTACTTGTGACGCAGCTCTGACGATGCGTTCAGTCGACGCCTCGTCGTCCTTACGGATCGGGATGGAGCGTACGTTGTACTTGTGACGTAGCTCATAGGATCTTTGTGACTTAGGCGAGTACGGGGTCGCGGGTAAGCTCCCGAGTGGGGAGGGTTGCTCTCCACTCGAAGCGTTTTTTAACTTAGGCGAGTACGGGGTCGCAGCTAAGCCCCTGAGTGGGAGGATTGCTCTCCACTCAGAGCATTTTTTAACATAGGCGAGTACGGGGTTGCAGCTAAGCCCCCGAGTGGGAGGATTGTTCTCCACTCAGAGCGTTTTTAACTTAGGCGAGTACGGGGTCGCAGCTAAGCCCCCGAGTGGGAGGATTGCTCTCCACTCGGAGTGTTTTTTTAAACTTAGGCGAGTACGTGGTTGCAGCTAAGCCCCCGAGTGGGAGGATTGTTCTCCACTCGAAGCGTTTTTTAACTTAGGCGAGTATGGGGTCGTAGGTAAGCCGCCGGGTGGGAGGGTTGCTCTCCACTCAGAGCGTTTTTTAACTTAGGCGAGTACGGGGTCGCAGCTAAGCCCCCGAGTGGAAGGATCGCTCTTCACTCGGAGTGTTTTTTAACTTACGTGAATCAGGTTCACGACTAAGGCACCCACTGGGGGATTCAGACACAAATGATTACGGGAAATCAATCATTAAGATACTGCACAAATCTTGTCTTTGGTAAGCAAACTGAAGGACTCTTATTACAACTCGTCAATCCAAGTGGTTTGGGTATAGAAAGGGCGAAGCAGCTCTGCGTTCCACGCGCGTGGCTCGTCCATGTTCTTGGCTACGTTGTAGATGTGGTACGCTCCATTGTGAAGCACCTTGGTGATGATGAAGGGACCTTCTCAGGCCGGGGCGAGCTTGTGAGGCCGTTTCTGATCCACTCGGAGCACAAGGTCTCCTTCCTGGAACACTCGACCTCTGACATTACGGGCATGGAATCAACGCAGTTCTTGCTGATAGATGGTCCGGATCAGAGCCATCTCCCGTTCTTCTTCCAGGAGATCGACTGCGTCTTGGCGTGCATGTTCTGCTTCAGCTTCTGAGAAGAGTTCCACTCGAGGAGCATTGTGCACCAAGTCACTCGGAAGCACAGCCTCAGTGCCGTACACCAAGAAGAAAGGGGTTCGGTCAGTTGACCGGTTCGGTGTTGTTCTCAGCCCCCATAGGACGGATGGTAACTCAGTCACCCAAGCTCCGGCAGCGTGCTTGAGGCCGCGCATCAGTCAGGGTTTCAGCCCTTGAAGGATCAAACCATTCGCCCTTTCTGCTTGCCCATTCAACTGCGAGTGTGCAACAGACGCGTAGTCGACCCGAGTGCCCTGGGAAGCATAGAACGCCTTAAACTCATCGGAATCAAAGTTGGAGCCGTTATCTGTGATAATGCTGTGAGGGACTCCATATCTGAATATCAACTCCCCGATGAAACTGACGGCAATGCTTGAGTCAAGGTTTTTGATAGGCTTGGCTTCGATCCATTTGGTGAACTTGTCGACTGCCACGAGCAAATGAGTGAAACCACTTCTGCCAGTCTTGAAGGGTCCAACCATATCCAACCCCCAGACTACAAACGGCCAGACGAGTGGAATAGTCTTCAAGGCAGACGCGGGCTTGTGAGACATGTTGGAGTAGAATTGACAACCTGCGCACTTGTCGACTATATCCTTTGCCACCTCATTCGCACGAGGCCAATAGAATCCCGCTCGGTATGCTTTGGCCATGATGGTCTGAGAGGACGCATGGTGACCATAGGTCCCCGAGTGGATATCGTTTAGGATCATTCGACCTTCTTCTGGGGCGATGCAGCATTGAGCCACTCCTGTGACACTTTGTCTGTAAAGCTGTCCTTTTATCATGGTGAAAGCTTTCGTTCGACGAACTATCTGGCGGGCCTCGTCCTCATCCTCTGGGAGTTCCTGCCTGATCAGGTATGCGATGTACGGCACCATCCAGTCAGGCGTGATCACTAAGACTTCCATGATCAAGTCAACCGCAGATGGGACTTCAATCTCAGTCGGATTGGTTGAACTTATCGGTTGCGGGGGCTCCTCCTTGAAGGGATCTTCTTGTACTGATGGAGTGTGGAGATGCTCTAAGAACACATTGCTGGGGATAGGCTTCCAAGTGGAACCTATCTTCGCCAGAAAATCCGCGGCTTGATTCTTGATTCGGGGTATGTGATGGAGCTCTAACCCCTCGAACTTCTTCTCCAGCTTTCTCACTGCATTGCAATAACCGGTCATTGCTGGACTCCTGACATCCCATTCCTTCATTACTTGATTAACCACTAAGTCTGAGTCGTCGTAGACCATCAAGCGTCGAATGCCGAGTGAAATGGCCATATGCAACCCATACAATAGTGCCTCATACTCAACTTCATTGTTTGAAGAATCAAAGTGAATCTGGAGGACATAACTGAGCTTGTCTCCTCTTGGGGACACTAAAACCACTTCTGCACCAGAGCCATTCAATATCTTGGATCCATCAAAGAACATAGTCCAATGTTCTGACTAAATCTGAGTCGGCTGTTGCTGCTTAATCCACTCTGCGAGGAAATCTGCTATTGCTTGAGACTTGACGGCTTTCTTTGCCTCAAACTTGATATCTAAAGGAAGGAGTTCAATCGCCCCTTTTGCCAGTCGACCAGTAGCATCTCTGTTATTCAGAATTTCTGACAAAGGGGCGTCGCTGACGACTGAAACCGAGTGGTCTGAGAAGTAGTGTGCAACTTTCTTCGTGGTTAGGTAAATCCCATAAACAAGCTTCTGATAATGAGGGTATCTCTGCTTGGACGGGGTCAAGACTTCTGAAATGTAATACATAGGGCGCTGAACTTTGAAGGCTTTGCCTTCTTCTTCCCGCTCGACCGTGAGCACAGTGCTGACAACTTGTCTAGTGGCTGCGATGTAAAGCAGTAAAGGCTCCTTGCTGACTGGAGTGGCAAGCACCGGTTGGGTGTAAAGCAGGGCTTTGAGATCTTCAAACACTGCTTCAGCTTCATCATTCCACTCGAACTTGTCAAACTTTTTCATCAGTCGGTGAAGAGGCAGTGCCTTTTCACCAAGGCGTGAGATGAATCGACCCAATGCAACCAAACAAACAGTAAGCTTTTGAACATCATGCACGGGCACAGAGCGCTTCATTCGGAGGATAGTGCCAATCTTCTCTGGATTTGTGTCGATCCCCCGTTCGGAAACGAGAAAACCGAGTAACTTTCCGCCTGGAACCCCGAATGTGCACTTTGATGGATTGAGCTTGATATCATATCTTCTTAAGTTGGCAAAGCTTTCAGCGAGGTCAGTCAGCAGGTCGGAACCTTTGCGTGACTTAACCACTATGTCATCCATGTACGCTTCCACATTCCGACTGATTTGAGTGAGCAGGCACTTCTGAATCATGCGCATGAATATGGCACCAGCATTCTTGAGGCCAAAGGGCATAGTAACATAGAAAAAACACCCGAACGGGATGATGAAAGTTGTCTTTATCTCGTCGGGTCCATATAGTCGGATCTGATGGTACCCAGAATAAGCGTCCAAAAAGGACAATCGCTACATCCCGCAGTTGAGTCGACTATCTGGTCGATGCAGGGCAGAGGAAAATGATCTTTTGGGCAGGCCTGATTGATATGCTTGAAATCAATACACATTCGAAGTGCTTATCTTTCTTGGGGACCATGATGACATTGGCGAGCCACTTGGAGTGCTATATCTTGCGGATGAACTCGGCAACCAGAAGCCAAGCCACCTCCTCACCAATCGCCTTTCTCTTCTCCGCGGCGGACCGACGGAGATGCTCTTTAACAGGTTTTTCCTTTGAGTCAACTCGCAAACGGTGCTCGGCCAGTCCCCTGGGTACACCTGGCATGTTAGATGGCTTCCATGCAAAGATGTCCCAGTTCTCACAGAGGAACTGGATGAGCGCTTCTTCCTATTTGCTGTCGAGTGTCGTTGAGATATGGGTCGGAGCAGCATTGGGGTCGGTCGGGTGAATGTGAACCGGCTTTGTCTCGCTGGCCGACTAAAAAGCAGACTCCAAGGCAGGCCTCTTGGCACGCAGCAAATCACTCGGATCTATAGTCTTCTGGTACTCTTGAAACTCTACTGCTGCCATCTGCTCATCGGTGATCTTCGAACCATTCTAGAGACAATCCTCTGCTCTCTGCCGATTTCAAGTGATCGTGATCACGCCTTTGGGGCCAGGCATCTTCAACTTGAGGTACACATAGCATGATCGAGCCATGAAACTAGCATAAGCAGGTCTGCCTAGAATGGCATGATAGGCAGTATCGAAATCCACTACCTCAAACATCAACTTTTCCTTGCGATAATTCAGGGAATCACCGAAAACCACATCAAGAGTGATCTAACCGAGTGAATCGGCTTTCTTTCCTGGGATGATACCATGGAATCTCATGTTGCTCTCACTGAGTTTGGACATTGGAATGCCCATCCCCCGGAGGGCCTCAGCGTACAATATATTCAGTCCACTGCCACCATCCATCAAAACCTTGGTCAGTCGGGTGCCCCCAACGACTGGGTCAACCACCAATGCTTGCCGCCCAGGGTAGCAACGTGCGGCGGGTGGTCTAATTGGTCGAATGTAATAGGGGTTTTGACCACTTCAAATATCTTGGTGTTGCCGGAGCAACCATGTGCACCTCTCTGTTAATAACTTTCAGTCGACTTTTGCTCTCTAGGTCCGCAAAAGTCACCAAGGTGGCATTAACATTGGGGTAACCACCATCATCCTCTTTGTCTTCCTCCTTATCGGACTCTTTTTCCTTTTCACTTGGTTGGCTTTCTCGAAAGCTCTGGATCAGGAGTCGACATTGTCGAGTGGTATGCTTGGGGAGAATCAGATTCTCCTCTTCATCCTTTTTGATGTGTATATGACACTGCAAATCAAGTACATCATTTCTTGCTTGATCTTTCACTTTTTTAGGGGTCCAAGGCCCCTTGGGCTTCCCTTTGAACTTTCCTTGGTTCAAAACTGATGCTTCGGCAGGGCCCGCTGCTTCAGCCTTTCGCTTATGCTTCCGACTGGAGTTTCCTCCTCCGGTGTCCTGGGCGACTGATTTGGTCTTACCGCTCCGGAGTCGGTCCTCTTCTTCGCCGTTAGTGTACTTGGTGGCAATCTCCATCATTCGAGCCAGAGACATGTCTCCAGTCCGACCAAACTTCAGATTGAGCTCTCTATAGCGAACGCCTTCTTTAAAGGTACAAACTGCTTGGTGATCCGATACGTTCTCCACCGTGTGGTGAAGAATGATCCATCTCTGGATATAATCTCTCAAGGTCTCATTCTGTTTCTGCACGCAATGCAGCAATTCCGACAAACCAACAGGTCTCTTGCAGGTGCCCTCAAATGTGTTGGTAAACACTTGGGCCAGCTCATCCCAACTGAAAATGCTTCCAGGGGCCAACTGATTCAGCCAAGCTCTGGCAGAACCTTCAAGCATCAAAGGGAGGTGCTTCATGGCCACCTCATCGCAGCCGCCACCAATATGCATAGCCACTTGGTAGTCTTCCAACCAAGTGTCAGGCTTCGACTCTCCTGTGAACTTACTGATGTCAGTCGCCAATCTGAAGTTGTGAGGGATCTCAGTGGCTCGGATGGCCCTTCCGAAACACTCGGGGCCGGAAACGTGGACCTTGCTTCCACCTGGTCTGTCTCTATCCAACCCATCTCTGTATGCTCTCTTCCGGTCGACCAAGCCTTGGACAAGGACTGGCCTTGCGTCAAACCCAGGCTCTCTTGGGTTGACTGGAACTCTGCGGTCATTACCATACGAGCGCCTGTCGTCATACCGCCGGGGCGCGTACGACCCGTTCCTTAAAAGGGGCAAAGGCACTCGACGGTGGTTGTCACGGACGTACTCACGATCAAACTCTCCATGAGCTCTTCCCAGGTGCCGATCTCAGCGGTGATCACGATCTTCACGTCGCAAAGGCGACCCAGGACTGTGTGTCGACTAAACTGTATCTGCCCTTACTGGCCTGCTGTGGATCCTGTTCCGCGACTGAGAAACAATGGAGTTCAGCTCTCCTGCTGCTCGGAGAAGCATTCTGATCTGTTCCAAGCCCCTTCCAGCCTCTGAACGGGATGGCTAAATAGACTCTGCTATAGGCGCAGCCGCTGCAAGATTCTGGATCGGAGTGCGGAATACCTGAGGTTCAGGCGAAAACAACTAACGCAGACTGGATTCGGGGATCAGTCGACGGGCACGTTCGTCGAGAGAATGTTGGAGATTCTCCAAACGAGTGCGCGCAGCCAGCGTGGCCAGGCGCACAGCCTCCAAGGCCCGAGCCTCGGTGGTTTCCCCTATGGTGGGGGTCTGGAGGGCCTCCACATTGCGGTGGTGCAGCTCTTCCCTCTGCTGCGAGTTGAGAGGTTGAGGCTCATACTCCTCGTGGCCGAATGACAGGCCATAGCCGCCACCGTTTTCGCCGCTGCGGCGAAACCCAAGTGGGTTGCGACAGGAGTCGACCATGAGAACTTCTGTCGCGGGGTCACGGCTCCCGCTCTCGGAAAGCGTACCTGCAGAACCAGTCGACAGGTCGACTGGACCGCAGAGAAATTCGTCGGGCTCGATTGCCGCGACTTGGGGGTGGTCGTCTAGCGAGCCACCGCATGCTTCACCCACCGCTGGAGCCACGACCGACCGGATCGCTTGCGGCGGCGTCCAGCGGAGTGAGAAGGCGATGCGAGGACCGACCGGTACTGAGTCGATGGCTGCCGTAGGAGGACGCCGCATGCACTCACGCGGAAGTGCGACGATCTGCGGATCGGGAGAGCCTCGACATCGAGGGGGGCTTCTTGGAGCCAGGCGGAGTCGTCGGCGACGAAAGTGAGCGCACCGAGTCGGAGCTCGCGGCCCATGACTAAACCGCCGCCGGAAACCATGTTGATGAAGATCGGAAAAAATGCAACCTCGCCGGAAGTTGCTAAGACGCTTTGTCCCACGGTGGGCGCGAACTGTCGTGGTACTAAGTCTGACACTAAGAGCAGGGGGTACGTATAAGGAGGCGAAGCCCTAGCTACGGCGAGGTTGTACACACGAGTTTACAAGTTCAGGCCCCTCTCGGAGGAGGTAAAAGCCCTACGTCTCGGTGCCCTGAGGCGGTCGACTGGAATATGGTTGTGTGTTACAAGGGGTGTGAATCCTTGTCCCAGAGAAGGGTGGCTTATATAGAGTGCGCCAGGACCCCAGCCGCCCTCCGTTGCAGGGGTTCAATGTACATTAAGATAGGGCATTACTGGTAACGCCAGCTATAAAGTGTTATCAATGATCTTTAAGACTATGGAGTGAACGGGCGCGTGGCCGAGGCGCGCGCGGAGCAGGGCCCGGCCGGGCTCGGGGCGCGCCGTGGCGGGGCGGGGATGGTGTGGGCGAGGGTGGCCGGGCCGCGGCGAGG